>NC_092341.1:22148666-22463000 GCF_046630445.1 Rutidosis leptorrhynchoides | reverse complement strand
ATAAAATGACAATAAATAAAATTGCGATAATTAAAAAGTGCAATAATTAAAATGACAATAAATTAAAATGCGATAATTAAAAGTGCAATTAAATATGAAATAAAGGAATTATGCTTATTTAAACTTCCGTAATCATGATGTTTGACGTGTTGATTTTAGTTTATTATCATGGGTTAATTGTCCTTTGTCCTGGATTATTCGATATGTCCATCTGGTTTTTGTCCATAACAGTCCATCAGTCATAAATATAAAGTGCGAGTGTCCTCGTCAAATTATTCTTATATCTGAAGTCAAATATTCCAACTAATTGGGGACTTAAACTATAATTACGCCAAGTGTCCTTGTACATAATTCACCCCTGTTTTAATAAGTCCATTAACTATTAATCCATTCCCGTGTACGGTTAAATGAACGATTATTAGTACTTAAAAATATCCCACCCATCGTGTCCGATCGAGTGTATATGGTTATTTATAGGTACGTCCAATTGTAAATCTTTTTTATTAAATTAACAAACTATCATTTAATTAAAAAAATATAAAGCCCATTAATAGCCCATAGTCTAATTTCCACAAGTGTCGTTCTTTTGTCCAAACCCCAATTATGGTACAAAGCCCAATTACCCAATCTTAATATTTAGCCCAACATCACGATTACTTCGATTTAAATAAGCATAATAATAACTTAGCTACGAGACATTAATTTAAAAAGGTTGAACATAACTTACAATGATTAATAATGGCGTAGCGTTACACGGACAGAATTTTGACTTACACCCTTACAACATTCGCTAACATACCCTTATTATTATTAAAATTAAAATTAAAATTATAATATATATATATATATATATATATATATATATATATATATATATATATATATATATATATATATATATATATATATACGTGAGAGATGGAGAAAGAAAAAGATGTGTTTAAGTTCGACCAAAACTGCGAAATTTATAGGACCTGACCCAAAATTTGGGGCCATGCGATCGCATGGAAATTGCACTTCCAGGCCATGCGATCGTATGGCCTGCTTTTCCAGCTCACACAGATTTGTTTTCTTGTTTGCCGACGGTTTATATATATAATATAATATATATATATATATATATATATATATATATATATAATTTTAAGAATTATTTATATATTATATTATATTCATTCGCATAGTTGACTTGTAATTTTTAGTCCGTTGCGTCGAGCGTTGAGAGTTGACTCTGGTCCATGTTTCGGATTTTCGAACGTCCTTTCGTACAATTTAATATCTTGTACTTTGCGTTTTGTGTCTTGTACTCTTGTAATTTTGAGACGTTTCTCATCAATAATTTGAACCACTTTGATTGTACTTTGTACTTTTTAGCTTTCTGGTCGTTTGCGTCTTCAATTCGTTGAATCTGTCTTTTGTCTTCACCTTTTATTATTTAAACGAATATCAATTGTAAATAGAACAATTGCAACTAAAAGCTTGTCCTTCTTGAGGGATAATGCTATGAAATATATGTTCGTTTTTAGCATTATCAGTCTTGCTCCGAAATACTCGAAATGAAAATATGATTTAGGATGATGTATTACGTCTGGCCAACAAAAATACATCATGGTAAATCATGCAATAGTTTTGGGAGTCGGAGGAGACGTAGCAAGTGATGAATAAGATGATAATTGATGTTTAGTATATATATGGTTTCGATGGATTGTAAACTATAGTTTGATTATGTATATATGAAATCTTCTTAAAGAAAGAAACTTGACGGATAATGATTGATATTTATTAGTGGAATTTCCTTTAATGTCGGTTTATTGCAATTTTTCAGAGGATTTTGATCAGAAGTTGACTTTCAGATTTGGTATTGATCGTTGGACTGGAATTAGATATTGGTTTATTATTGGTTAAACATTGTTAAATTGCAAATCTTGATGGAGTTTTAACCAAGTGATAACCTTACTGAGGTAGTGTGTAGTGTCCGATTTGTATGCTGATGTTATTTGATGGATATAACTTGTTAATAACCGTGTCATAACAGTATAAGTGGATATCCGTTAGTATAAATCATTTATGGTATGATTGAAAGTTGTTTGAGAATCGTGTTTGTAATAATTCTTATTGTTGAAGAGATGATCAGAGATATATTCTAGTCGACGGATTATTGAGTATATATAATAATATTCTTGCTAGAATTGTGGTTAAATTCTTAAATACCGGGTTAGTAATGGGTATGTAACTACAAATTTGGGTAAGTTTAGTGAACCGATGTCGACATTGTGGTTCAGTAATTGCGGGAATTGATTGAACAAGTGTTTTCAAGTAATGTGATGACGACGAATTGATGGTTTAGATGAATTGAATTGGAAAATTTGATGGAGTTATCTAATGGGTAATCTCGTAACCTGATGATATGGTTTACATATGATGGATTAAAAGTGGATTTCCATTCGTCTTTATGATGTGCGATGTGCAATGGTCGTTCTAATGTAGAATTTTTTGTGGAGAGTTGACGGAAACCAAGATGTTAGTGATAATTGATGGGTTAAATGGTGAACAGTTACCTATGACTGGGGAAAAAGTGTGAAAATTTATTAGAATCGATGATGGATCGATGTATTGTCTTTGTGTTGTTTCCTGTTTAAAAGGAGTTTAACGGTAGATGGTATTGAACTGATGAGTTGTTATCCATTTATCTTAGAACTCGGATAGAAAATGACTTACGCAGTTTTTGGAATATGATTGACCGATGGTACTTACTTATGTGTGCAAGAGAAGAGTGTGATACTATGGTCAATAGTGTAGTAAATTGTCCAACTATTGTGTTGTATGATTGGAATTTAGTGAATTAGATGAATATATGTTGCATGTACTTAGAAATTTTTAAGAAAGATAATTGCGTAAAAGAGATAGATGCTATGACAAAATGAGTAATTTGTTGATTTTTGTTGATGTGAAGGACCCTGGTGGTGATTTAACTGACTATGTGTGTTAGAGTACATGTGTATCGTACGTTTGATTAGCACTTAGATTAGATAGCAGTGAATGTGATTAGAACCCGTGACTTTGTTTGTTGGGGTAGAGCAGATTCCGAGGATGGAATCTTCTTAAGGGGGAAGATTTGTAACATCCTCAACCGGGCCTAGCTGTAACATTACTAGTTTGCCCTTAAGTATATGTTGTGTTATTATATGCTTTTATTTTTATTTAATGTTTATTATCATTTGATGATATGGTTAGGACCAGTTTGTGACAAGGGTCACGGAACAGATTTGTTTATTTAATTTGGACTTCATTTGGGTTGCCAAATGATGTACGAAAGATATCAGATAACTGATAAATACCCGTGTGTTGCACAATGTGGGAATTTAACCCAATTAAGTGACTATAGTGCTGATTCCCTTCTCATTTGCTAGACTTTTCCAAACACACACCCGTACTTACTCTTTCACCTAACCAAAACCCTAATTGCTTGATCTTGTTCTTGAGCTCAAATTAATCATATCTTCTTGTTCTCTGTGATTTTGTGATCAATTTAAGGTAAGCTTCTCTTAGAATATGTAGTGATTCTTGCTCAATTTGGGTTTTTGTGTTCATATGGGTTTTTGATGAAATTAAGCTTGATTTTTGATCTACAGTATTTTATATGTTCAATTGATGTTAGAAATATGTTTTATATAGTTTATATGATGTTTTGGAAGTGGTTTTGGTGTTAGATCTTGCAAAAATCGAGTTTTTGGGCCAAAATGGCAAAAATCAGCGAGTTAGAATGTTCTAACAGCTCCCACACTTCTGACAGGTCACTTGTACTAGTGTCTACATATTTGAGGCTTAACCACACGATTGAGGACTCACTCGCATGAGTGAGGTCTCGTCCGCGCGATTGAGCACTGGTCAATTTTTGGTAAAATTGAAAAGGCCGTAACTTTCAAACCGTAACTCCTTTTTTGATGAATAAACTATCGTTAGACTCATCTTGAAGTTTACTATCCAATGATAAGATTTTAAAAAGATAGATACAATTTATTTTGGTCAGAAGAAGGGATTGTATTGTGTATGTCTTGTTTTGTACTCGTTTAGTGTCGTTATTGATTGAGTTTATGATGTAGGCTTATCATATAGTGAATATATGATGATATGAGTTAATTTACTGTATGTATTGATGTTTATGTTGTTAATTTTGAGTGAAATCCCGTATAAACAACTGCTGCTACTGTTCTTCATCACTTGCACGAGTGAGCCTTCACTCGTACGGTTGGGGTGGTCAGCCGTGTCAAGAACTATTGTTTTGGTTAAGATGATACGTACGGTTGAGATGTGACTTGTACGAGTCACTGGTCACGCGTGTGATGAACCGTACGGATCATTTAATCCATTGATGGGTGTTCAGTCAGACCAAATGTACGAGTAAGTCATCACCCGTGCGGTTGAGTGTTCTCAAACGTACGAGTGAGAGTGTTACTTGTACGGTTGGTGAACCAGTTGTTAAGCGCTTAAGTGTTGGTATTTAGTGTTATTGTTTTATTGTCGGGTTGTAATCGAGACATTATAACTAACTTGTGTATATGTCTTTCTCAGGAGAAAAGGAGAAAGAGAAGGTTTAGTGATTAGACAGCTGAACACCTTCTCATTTGCTGGTAATCGGTGAGTGGGACTAATTGGAGAACATAGTATAGAGTAGCATGTTATATTATGATTGCCATGCTTGTTAGCTATACTTACTAATACAGTTAGTTAGTACGTTGTGATGACTGCATGTTGGGTGATGCTTATCTGCTGGAGCCCAGTGCATCCCTATTGTGTGGTGGCCTCGGTAGGAGAGATCAAACTGCGGGTTGGGTTCCTCATGTGGTGGCCTATACAATCGTGGTGTATATATATGTGAATGACGCGTCTGTCACGTGTGGATTATATATATACAACACGGTGGTGGAGGAACTTCTGGTAAGCCCCAGTTCGATCAGCTGGTGGTTAATAGTTTGGCCGAGCCGCCAGAGTCTCTGTAGACGGCACTTGGGTGATGTTTGTGTGTTAGATTTTGTGACATGATTAGTATGACGGTTCCTGTATACTCTTGCCTGTAGTTAGTCATACTCACTTAGCTTCGTGCTAATTCCCCTCCATCTCCTCCCTGCAGGTTGTTAGCTTTTGTAAATGATGCATTTTGGGGAGAAGACGGGCATGTGAATGTTATGTTTCACAGGAGTCAACTCTGATGTGATTTTAATTAGTTAAAATGTGTTCTTTTGTAAACATCATACATTTACGTCTCTTTCGTTTAAAATATGTATTTTGTATGTTGTCACGTGACACTAGTTCGTGTAAATGGTAATCAAATATTAAATGCTTCCGCCACGTATACGTATATAAAAAAAAAATTAGCGGTGTCTCACGTCCGGCTTCATGTAAATCATGATTACATGTCTTCAAAGCCCAAAATGCTTTGTGCTCAATTTCTACTGAAAGGTGACATGCTTTTCCGTAAACGAGTTTAAAAGATGTGGTGCCAATTAGAGTTTTTTAGGCTGTTCGAAAAGCCCAAAGTGCATCCTCCAATTTCATGGACCATTCCTTCGAATTTGATGCTACAGTTTTCTCTAGAATACGTTTTAAAGCTTGGTTGGTATTTTCAACTTGTCCACTTGTTTGTGGATGATAAGTGGTTGAGATTTTATGAGTTATTCCATATCTTTTGAGAACTTTCTCAAGTTGATTATTACAAAAATGAGTACCCCGATCACTTATTAAAGCTTTCAGTGTTCCGAACCTTGCAAAAAGACGTTTTAAGAAGTTGACTACAACTCGTGCATCATTAGTTAGGAGAGCTTGTGCTTCCGCCCATTTAGATACATAATCAATGGCAACGATAATGTAGAGATTATTATGAGATTTTGAAAATGGACCCATAAAGTCAATACCCCAAACGTCAAATACTTCACATACTTGAATGACGTTTTGTGGCATTTCATCACGTTGACTTATTTTTCCGACCCTTTGACATGCATTACAGGATTTACAAAGAAGGTGCGCGTCTTTGAAAATTGAAGGACAATAGAATCCAGCATCGTAGACTTTCTTTGCTGTGATTTGAGGCCCATAATGCCCTCCTGTTGGTCCGTGTGACAATGGTTTAAGATTTGACTAGCTTCATCTCCGAATACACATCGGCGTATTATTCCGTCGGGACATTTCTTAAACAAATGTGGATCCTCCCAAAAATAGTGTTTTATATCACTAAATAATTTCTTTCGCTTTTGGTATGACAACCCTTTTTCAAGGAATCCACATACTAAGTAGTTTGCAAAGTCTGCAAACCATGGAATTTCACTATAATCAATTTTCAAGAGATATTCATCAGGAAAGTTATCTTGTATGGCCGATTCATTTAGAACTTCTAATTCAGGATTTTCAAGGCGAGAAAGATGATCAGCGGCGAGATTTTCTGCTCCCTTTTTGTCTCGGATTTCAATATCGAATTCTTGTAAGAGTAAGATCCAACGAATTAATCGTGGTTTGGCATCTTGTTTTGAAAATAGGTATCTAAGAGCAGAGTGGTAGGTATAGACCACCGTTTTAGCTAGAACGAGATATGAACGAAATTTGTCAAAAGCAAAGACAATAGCAAGGAGTTCTTTTTCAGTAGTTGTGTAATTTGTTTGTGCTCCTTGTAACGTCTTACTAGCGTAATAGATAGGTTGAAATCGTTTTTCAATTCTTTGACCTAAAACGGCTCCCATTGCAAAATCACTTGCATCGCACATGAGTTCAAATGGTAGATTCCAATTTGGAGTTATCATGATCGGCGCATTAGTGAGTTTTTCTGTAAGAATATTAAAAGATTTAATGCATTCATCTGAAAAGATGAATGGAGCATCTTTTTTAAGGAGTTTATTCATAGGAGTTGCAATTTTAGAAAAATCTTTTATGAAACGTTGGTAAAAACCGGCATGCCCTAGAAAACTCCTAACCCCTCTAACATTGGTGGGATGTGGAAGTTTAGCAATTACATCTACTTTAGCTCTATCCACTTCAATTCCTTTCTTTGAAATTTTATGACCAAGAACGATGCCTTTTTTAACCATGAAATGGCATTTCTCCCAATTAAGTACTAGATTTGATTTCTCGCATCTAATAAGCATTCGTTCAAGATTAGCTAGACATGTTTCAAAAGTATCACCGAAGACTGAAAAGTCATCCATGAAAACTTCCATGCATTCTTCTATCATGTCGTGAAAAATTGCCATCATGCACCTTTGAAAGGTTGCAGGGGCGTTGCAAAGTCCAAATGGCATGCGTTTGTTCGCAAAAGTACCATAAGAGCACGTGAAGGTGGTTTTCTCTTGGTCCTCGGGTGCGATTGGAATTTGAAAGTATCCGGAGAAACCGTCAAGAAAACAATAGTAACTATTCCTAGCTAACCTTTCCAACATTTGATCAATGAAAGGTAAGGGAAAGTGATCTTTTCTGGTGGCGTCATTTAATTTTCTATAATCAATACAAACACGCCATCTTGTTACAGTCCTAGTGGGAATAAGCTCATCTTTTTCATTTGTGATGACAGTGATGCCACCCTTCTTAGGTACGCATTGAACTGGGCTTACCCATGGACTATCAGAGATTGGATAAATTAAACCTGCATCGAGCAGTTTAATAATTTCTTTCTTAACAACATCTTGCATATTTGAATTTAGTCTTCGTTGGCGTTGCACATATGTTTTATGATATAACACCCCAGATTTTTTTTTTATACAGCGGAAGACCAATATATAGATATATTATATGTATAAAATCCCATTAATAATAAACACGTCAATAAATAAATGACCGGGTGTTATATTAAACGTAGTTACAACTTTTATAGAAAAGACGCGACATCAGGGTTCCGACTAGTCAAACATATCTCCCAAGAATCCGTCTCCCTGGAATCTATCAAGTATGCAACAGTCAACCTGCAGGGAAGAGGAGGGGGTTAGCACGAAGCTAAGTGAGTACGACTAACTACAGGCAATAGTATACAGAAACCGTCATACTAATCATGTCACCTAGTCTAACATACAAACATCACCCAAGTGCCATCTACAGAGACTCTGGCGGCTCGGCCAAACCATTAACCACCAGCTGATCGGACTGGGGCTTACCAGAAGTTCCTCCACCACCGTGTGTATATATATAATGCACACGCGACGGACGCGTCATTCACATATATATATACACCTCGGTTGTCTAGGCTACCACATGAGGAACCCAACCCGCAGGTTGATCTCTCCTACCGAGGCTACCACACAATAGGGACGCACTGGGCTCCAGCAGACAAGCATCAACTAACATGTAGTCATCACAATGTACTAACTAACCACAACAATAAGTATATCTAACAAGCATGGCAATCATAATATAACATGCTACTATATACTATGTTCTCCAGTTAGTCCCACTCACCGATACCGACATCACTCGGTAGTCTAATGTCACCGAGTCTTCTCCTCGTCTGTATCACCTGAAAACAATACTCACAAGTTAGTTATAATATCATGATCATCAATATACAAACGGGCAGCATAACGGCTAAAAAAATCAACACTTAGTAAAATATTCACTGCCAAAGACACTCGGTCGACTGTCAGAGACAGTCGGTCGACTGTCTACACTCACTCGGTCGAGTGTGTCTAGTCACTCGGTCAATAGTCCCTCACAGACACACTTGGTCGTGGGTCTCACACACTCGGTCGATGGTCGAGTCGGTCGGTCGAGTGTCTCGAGACACTCGGCCGACTGTGTTTATCTGCAGAAACTGAAGAACAAAGTGACGGGTTTCACCCAAATTCAACCAATTCTTGCTCTAGAGCTCGATTACGACCTCAAAACTGACCAAATCAAAGACACTAAACATGTAGAAACATAAATCCACAAGATTTGGACTCAAACAACATCAAATCTAACCATTTTCACCCAAATTACACACTTTGTAAAAACTAACACAAAAACTCCATTTTCTCAAAGATTAAAGCATGAAAGCTTGTGATTCTTACCTTGTTAGAATCAGTAGACAACAAAGAACACGATTCTAAGATCAATTTGAGCCCAAGAACAAGTTTTGATGATTAGGGTTTCAAAGGAGAAAGAATTAGGTACGGGGTATTATTTTGGAAGCTTCAAGAAAATGAGAGAAGAAGTAGTTTCTTGCTTTTATACATAGGTTAAACACAATACCCCATAACACACGGGTATTTATCAGTTATGTGATATCTTTCGTACCTAATTTGACTGCCCTAACGGAGTTCAAATTAAATAAACAAACCTGTTCTGTGACCCTTGTCACAAACTGGTCCTATCCACATCATTAAATAATACAAAATATAAAATTAGAATAAAAGCATATAATAACACCACACAACCTGAGGGCAAAAATAGTAATCTAACAGCTAGGCCCGCTTCGAGGGTGTTACAAATCTACCCCCCTTAAAGAGAGTTCTACATCATCAAATCAACAAAGGTCATGGGTATTACAAACCACCACAACGGGCCACAACATAATCTAAGTCAAAACATGTCCTACGGTCATACACCTTACAAAGCTCCGTCCATTCTCGTAGGTCAAAAGCTAACTTATCGGTCTAAGGCCAAACACATCATCTGCTAGTCTACTATCCAAGGGTCAAAGACCCGCCATATACCGATATGCAAACTTACTTACTTACACTACACGATATCTGCACTGTTCCTCACATTCTGGTCATAGAAAACAGTCTTTACCACGAGCTAAAGAAATTCAATGCTGACAACATACCGCTATCTAATAACTGAACAAGTCTAATTTCGTCTAAATTCCAAACTTAATCTATCATTAATCTTATAAAATACCACAAAAATTCCATCTCATGTCTAGATTTTACACACTAACTCTCGAGTCACTACTAATGACCCACTACCTGATATCTATCAATCATGATTTGAGGTTATCCCCGAGTCACCTTCTTCAAATTTCCTAGATCAACTCACTCTAAAACACTGAATAATGGCTATCATTTACCTTAGAATACACAAACTTAGCTAATTTCATCACTACAATATAGCCAAATCAACTCGAATTACACTAAATTACCCAAATTCCGTAATTTAATACTTGTTTCAATCCCGATATTCAAGAATTTTGTTGAAATTCGCTTATCTGGTTCAATATTCACCCAATTATTCAACGAGTAAATCGTGATTTTGGTCAACTCAATCATAGTAGAAATGCTTACCAACCCGATTTCAAATCAATTCAATTATTACATCACAAATCTTGAGTAAAGAATAATTGTCCACACATTCTGAAAGTAATTATCCAAGTATTAATTTCCTCAAGTAACATCAATACACATGCCCACCACTGCTACAGTTACATCAGAAAGATCGTCACTTGGTTAAAATGCTACCAGAACCCGCAATTAAATACCTAGTTTAAGTTCGATATTTAAGGGTTTCGTCATGAATCACTTATCTAGGTTGATACTTACCCAAAATTCATCACTTAAAGCATAACTTTATTCATATCATCATTAGAAGAAATACTTACAAATGCAATATTAAACCAACATTAATCATTCAAACATGGATTTCAAGTCAACGATATCCACTACCACAAGCAATAAACATCCATCTAATAATTAAGTCCGTCAAACGATATCAATACACGCTTTTGACACCACTAAAACGATCTCTGCATCGACTTAATTTTGCTTCGAACTTCATCAGAACTCAAAACTAAAGCTTACTCGATCATCAATAGCCTAGGTCTAAATATTGTTCAACTAACATTACTATGTCGGAAAAGTCTACTCTTGGTCAATATTTCATCGAAAATCACATTCATCGTCAAACAACACCCAATCTAACACTCGTTACATCTCTTCCGACTCTCGAAACCACTGTATGATTTACTACAATGTATTTTCGTTGGTCAGACGTAATACATCATTCTAAATCACACTTTCATTTCGAGTATTTTGGAACAAGACCTTAATAGAGTTCATCGATACAACACAATCTATTTTATCAAGTCACTGGTAGTTATAAATTCTCTACTATACCCTAATCAAATAGATTTTACAATCTAAGACTATCAAAACTGCAAGAATTCTTGTAAGTAAACACCTAACTTGGTTCTAGCTCGATCTTAATTCTACTAAGTCCTCTTTAGCAACCACATTTGAAAATCCGATCCAACATTCAATAAACTATACCTACTTACTTCGTCTTATTTGAAATACTATTATTGTCCGTCCTCAACCTTGCATTCAAATCTTCAAAAGATAAGATATTCTCAAATCAATGATTCTACCTTAACAGTAATATGATCACTTGTCCTAATCACGTCTCCTGACCTAGTCAAGATTCATCACAATTCAGCTAGAACTGAATTCCTATTCCGATTAAAGTCTTCTCCACTTCCAAAAAAATTACTAAACGAACGTCTCCTATACTGACATCTAATGAGTCACATCAATTCACAAAAGTCAACAACTTCTCAGGACAACTCTACGAGTCCTACATAGTTAGTCAAATCCTGCAACGGTACAGCCAGGCTAGTAATAATCCTCACATAACAACAAAACATAATTTTCCTATCTTCAGTCAAGATTACATGGAAAGCTCCTTTCAAACATACTTCTTAAAGATCACCACCAACTCACAGGAGTCTAAGGCAGGAAAAGCGAATCCTCAAGGTCTTACTACGATCACAAACATCTGAACCAAAAGTCTACATCATACATGACACGCAACCACATACATACGACGGTAACAAATAGGGTCGGAGTCCTCTTATTAGAAGACAAGAAAAATACTACTCTATCCCAATCCTTATGGGCTACTACGTGTGTCCCGTCGATCTATGGAAAGGAAATACATTTCATCTAAGTCCAACACAACAAGTCTCATCATTCTACAATATCATCTGATCCGTCATCTACTGGTTCAGTCACAGTCGACAAGCATTAAAACTCCACTTCACATAGTTACACAACAGGTTTCGGGACCTTCACCAATCATCAAGGGGTCACTACCCTAATCAGTCTCTATGGGTCACTACACGTGTCCCAATAGTCAATGGTAAAGATAAGACTTCATATTCGTCTTGGTTAATACTATAAATTATTCACCTCAATTCTTCCAGTCTAGGTCAACAGTAGTCTCACGTATAGTATAACAGGCCATATCACAACAATTCACAACAGCATGATACAATATTCCAAAGGTCATGTCTATAAAGTCTCACAGAACATAGCAGTTGGTCTAAGGGAATAAAATCCCGATAGTGGCAAGGGTAGTTCCAGACACAATTGTCATAACTAGATCCATCAACTATCATCAACTTCTATCTTACATGAATAATTACTCAATCGTAACTAGAATCACTACTCATCAAAGATTATCCTAACAACACATACAAAATTAGACAAAGACATGAACACAATCTACAGGTTCAATAATAATAATAGTTACAGTAATGTAACAAGAATGTACCATTATGAATAAGAAGACATCTTCTGTTTCTATCAACACCTCGATCGCACCCGCACCCTTAACCCTCATCAACTCTACAACTGAATCCTCATCATTGGAGCCTCGTCAACTAATACTCGTCAAATCCTTCATCCAAATCGGCATAAAAACACTGCCACCAAAGTTCTGTCAGCACTGAGGGTCAACGGGGCACCAGCAGGGTGGAATCGATCTTCATACATGTCTTATCACAACATCTCACACACAAAAGCTTAGTAGATAACCTGTTAGTTTTCGCCAACTAACTCATCAATACCTACTTCGCTCACTTAACACACCCCAAGATATGTTTGACTCGACACACGGTTTAGGAACATGTCACTTCCGTGCGCATGCTGCCAAACTTACGCTCTGATACCAACTTATAACACCCCAGATTTTTTTTTTATACAGCGGAAGACCAATTTATAGATATATTATATGTATAAAATCCCATTAATAATAAACACGTCAATAAATAAATGACCGGGTGTTATATTAAACGTAGTTACAACTTTTATAGAAAAGACGCGACATTAGGGTTCCGACTAGTCAAACATATCTCCCAAGAATCCGTCTCCCTGGAATCTATCCAGTATGCAACAGTCAACCTGCATGGAAGAGGAGGGGGTTAGCACGAAGCTAAGTGAGTACGACTAACTACAGGCAATAGTATACAGAAACCGTCATACTAATCATGTCACCTAGTCTAACACACAAACATCACCCAAGTGCCATATTCCGAGACTCTGGCGGCTCGGCCAAACCATTAACCACCAGCTAATCGGACTGGGGCTTACCAGAAGTTCCTCCACCACCGTGTGTATATATATAATCCACACGTGACGGACGCGTCATTCACATATATATATATACACCTCGGTTGTCTAGGCTACCACATGAGGAACCCAACCCGCAGGTTGATCTCTCCTACCGAGGCTACCACACAATAGGGACGTACTGGGCTCCAGCAGACAAGCATCAACTAACATGCAGTCATCACAATGTACTAACTAACCACAACAATAAGTATATCTAACAAGCATGGCAATCATAATATAACATGCTACTATATAATATGTTCTCCAGTCAGTCCCACTCACCGATACCGACATCACTCGGTAGTCTAATGTCACCGAGTCTTCTCCTCGTCTGTATCACCTGAAAACAATACTCACAAGTTAGTTATAATATCATGATCATCAATATACAAACGGGCAGCATAACGGCTAAAAAATCAACACTTAGTAAAATATTCACTGCCAAAGACACTCGGTCGACTGTCAGAGACAGTTGGACGACTGTCTACACTCACTCGGTCGAGTGTCTAGTCACTCGGTCGATGGTCCCTCACAAACACACTCGGTCGTAGGTCTCACACACTCTGTCGATGGTCGAGTCGGTCGGTCGAGTGTCTCTAGACACTCGGCCGACTGTGTTTATCTGCAGAAACTGAAGAACAAAGTGACGGGTTTCACCCAAATTCAACCAATTCTTGCTCTAGAGCTCGATTACGACCTCAAAACTGACCAAATCAAAGACACTAAACATGTAGAAACATAAAACCACAAGATTTGGACTCAAACAACATCAAATCTAACCATTTTCACCCAAATTACACACTTTGTAAAAACTAACACAAAAACTCCATTTTCTCAAAGATTAAAGCATGAAAGCTTGTGATTCTTACCTTGTTAGAATCAGTAGACAACAAAGAACACGATTCTAAGATCAATTTGAGCCCAAGAACAAGTTTTGATGATTAGGGTTTCAAAGGAGAAAGAATTAGGTACGGGGTATTATTTTGGAAGCTTCAAGAAAATGAGAGAAGAAGTAGTTTCTTGCTTTTATACATAGGTTAAACACAATACCCCATAACATACTGGTATTTATCAGTTATCTGATATCTTTCGTACCTAATTTGACTGCCCTAACGGAGTCCAAATTAAATAAACAAACCTGTTCTGTGACCCTTGTCACAAATTGGTCCTATCCACATCATTAAATAATACAAGATATAAAATTAGAATAAAAGCATATAATAACACCACACAACCTGAGGGCAAAAATAGTAATCTGACAGCTAGGCCCGCTTCGAGGGTGTTACATATGACCTTCTTCCATAAGGATTTTATGTATGCAATACGAAGGACTTATACCTTTAATGTCATGAATCTTCCATGTAATAGCTGGTTTATGAGCTTTTAGCACAGAAATGAGTTGAGAATTTTCATTTTTCGTAAGTGAATACGAGATTATTACAGGTAATTCAGATTCACCGTGTAAATAAGCATATTCCAAATGGTTTAAGAGTGGCTTTAATTCTAATATCGGTGGTTCTTCTATCAATGATTTGTATCGATATCTGTCTTCCTCTTTTAGCATTTGAAGTTCTTCTATTGTTGGTTCGAATTGATTAGCTATAAGTGTAGCTAACATTTTAGCTTCGTCAATTGGTTCAGTTTCTTCTCCTAAAGAACATTCTCCGGTTCCTTGTAATTCTGGAAATTCTTGTAACAATTCTGCATGTGAATCTATAGTTTGAATATAATAACATGTATCATCTGCAGATTGCGGTTGTTGCATGGCTCTATCAACAGAAAAGGTAACACTCTCGTCCTCTATACTTAGGGTCAGTTTCTTACCAAACACGTCTATTATTGCTTTAGCCGTGTTTAAGAATGGTCTTCCTAATATGAGAGGAACTCGAGAATCTTCTTCCATGTCCAGAATAACAAAGTCTACTAGAAATACTAAAGTACCAACTTTAACTAGCATGTTCTCCATTATCCCTCTAGGATATTTTACTGATCGATCGACTAGTTGTATGCTTATTCGTGTTGGTTTCAATTCTCCAAGGTCTAGTTTAGTGTATAATGAATATGGCATTAAATTTATAATAGCACCTAAGTCTGCCAATTCTTCTATTGAACTAAGACTACCCAGAATATATGGAATTGTGAAACTTCCTAGATCTGATAATTTTTCTGGTATCTTATTCAACAGCACTGCAGAGCAATTAGCATTCATTGTAACAGCCGAGAGTTCTTCCATTTTCTTTCGATTTGTGATTAGATCTTTCAGGAATTTAGCATATCTTGGAATTCCTGAAATCACATCAATGAAAGAAAGATTGACATTTATTTGTTTAAACATATCCAAGAATTTGGATTGCTCGGCTTCAAGTCTTTCTTTTCTCATTTTAATCGGGTAAGGAAGCAGTGGTTGGTATGGTTTAACATAAGGCTTTGCCTTAACGGTGTTCTTCATTAACCTTTTCAACTACCGATTCTGATTCCTTCTCTTGCTTAGCCTGTGGTGCATGTGTAGTAGGAATAGAGTCATCAGAAATTACAGGTATTTCAGGTGGTTTAAGTATAATACCACTTCTTGTGGTAATGGCTTTAGCTATTTCATTTTGGGGGTTAGCATTTGTATCGCTAGGTAGACTTCCCAGTTTTCTTTCACCTATCAACCTTGCTAGGTTACTTACTTCTTGTTCCAGATTTTGTATAGAAGCTTGTTGATTTCTAAATGCTTGAGCATTTTGTTCATTAGTTTGTTTCTGAGATGTGAAAAATTGAGTTTGAGATTCAACTAGCTTTGACATCATATCTTCTAAATTTGGCTTTTTATCATCGGTTAGTGGTGGTTTATTTGGAAAAATAGGTCTTTGCTGGTTGTAAGTATTATTAGATACTTGTTGATTGCTAGGACCTTGTTGGTTGTTGTATGGAACATTTCGGTTATAATTATGATTTTGATTGTAGTTTGGTCTTGGCGGTTGATAATTATTTTGATAATTATTTCCAGGCCTTTGATTCATGTATGAAACATTCTCTCTTTGTTCCATTGTTTGTTCAATACTGAGACAATCTTTTGTCAAATGTGGTCCTCCACACTGCTCACAACTAATTCGTATTGCATGAATATCTTTAGTCATCTTTCCCTTTCGTCTCTCGAAAACATCTAACTTTGCGGAAATGGAATCGAAGTCATGGCTAGAATCTGCTCTAGCCGCTTTAGATGAACGAAAGATATCTTTTTCCTGGTGCCACTCAATGTGAGTGGGAGGCTGTGTTATCAATAATTTTGTGAGCTTCAGTTACGGTTTTCTTCATAATGGAACCACCAGCTGCTGTATCAATGTCTTTTCGTGTAGCAACGTCGACACCTTGGTGGAATATTATACCTATATTCTAAAAGACATAGGGGAAATGAATAGTACCCGAGGGTATTTTCGACTTTTCGCTTCTTTTTTTTTGCAAATTCAATCACAAACCACCCCACACTTTATCCAAAAAATCAAATCCAACCCCCAAACATGGGGGTAAAGTGTCAATTAACCATTCTCATAAAAAATCTTAAACAAACTCCCCCCAAATATTCAACGGGCCATATCTTCGCACTCGCAACGAGTTAAATTTTTCCGCCACCATCGTTAAACTCGATATAATTTTAGGAACACAATGTCACTAGCTATACGCAAAACGGGCGCTTTTTAAAAAATGCTAAATATTTGGGGTACTTTTCATACACGTTAATTCCCCGCTAAATTTTTAAAATTCGAAAACTCCATAGCGAAACGCGGAGATGCAAATATATTGTTAATTTTAAATAAGATTTAAATCTTTCACGGGTTATACCTTAGTTCGACTCGAGTTGCGTTTCAACAACATCATCGTTAGCCACAAAAAAATTTTACAAACTAAACACAATAAAATACATTAAAAACCGAACCCCCGGCGCGAAGCGAGGGTTCGAACACTAGTTTGTACTATTTGATAAGTGTCTAAACCGTGTTGAGGACATCCTCTCAACAACTTTCCGAATCTTGTCCACGCCTCATATAATGTTTCATTTAGAGTTTGCACGAACGTAACAATTTCTCCTTGAAGTCTCACGGCTTTAGATGCCGAAAAGAATATTTTAAGAAATTTCTCAACTAAAACATCCCATGTATCAATTGCTCCTTCAGGTAACGATTCTAACCAATCTTTGGCTTCTCCCTTTAAAGTCCAGGGAAATAACATGAGATAGATCTGTTCATCCTCAACTTCTCTGATTTTAAATAGAGTACAGATCCTATTAAAGGTTCAAAGATGTTCGTTTGGATCTTCTTTTGGCGTACCACTAAATTGGCATTGATTAGTTACCATATGTAGGATTTGTCCTTTGATTTCATAATCTGGCGCATTAATGTCTAGTTGAGTAATGGCATTGATTAGAGGTTCTGGATTTTCCATGATTGAATTATCCTTGAATATCCTCCGGATTCTCAATTGTGAAGTCGGGTTCAAAAAATGAATTATCGAAAATTTGAATTGGAGTACTCGTTCGACTAGATGATGATTCTAAAGAAAAATCAACGACAACAATATTTGCTAGATGTCTTGATCGATTTACAGGTGGTGTGTAGTGACCCGAACTTTTCCATGTTTATATATATTAATTGAGATTGATATTTACATGATTAAATGTTTCCAACATGTTAAGCAATCAAACTTGTTAAGACTTGATTAATTGAAATATGTTTCATATAGACAATTGACCACCCAAGTTGATCGGTGATTCACGAACGTTAAAACTTGTAAAAACTATATGATGACATATATATGGATATATATATATAGTTAACATGATACTATGATAAGAAAACATATCATAAAGTATATTAACAATGAACTACATATGTAAAAACAAGACTACTAACTTAATGATTTTTAAACGAGACATATATGTAACGATTATCGTTGTAAAGACATTTAATGTATATATATCATATTAAGAGATATTCATACATGATAATATCATGATAATATAATAATTTAAAATCTCATTTGATATTATAAACATTGGGTTAACAACATTTAACAAGATCGTTAACCTAAAGGTTTCAAAACAACACTTACATGTAACGACTAACGATGACTTAACGACTCAGTTAAAATGTATATACATGTAGTGTTTTAATATGTATTTATACACTTTTGAAAGACTTCAATACACTTATCAAAATACTTCTACTTAACAAAAATGCTTACAATTACATCCTCGTTCAGTTTCATCAACAATTCTACTCGTATGCACCCGTATTCGTACTCGTACAATACACAGCTTTTAGATGTATGTACTATTGGTATATACACTCCAATGATCAGCTCTTAGCAGCCCATGTGAGTCACCTAACACATGTGGGAACCATCATTTGGCAACTAGCATGAAATATCTCATAAAATTACAAAAATATGAGTAATCATTCATGACTTATTTACATGAAAACAAAATTACATATCCTTTATATCTAATCCATACACCAACGACCAAAAACACCTACAAACACTTTCATTCTTCAATTTTCTTCATCTAATTGATCTCTCTCAAGTTCTATCTTCAAGTTCTAAGTGTTCTTCATAAATTCCAAAAGTTCTAGTTTCATAAAATCAAGAATACTTTCAAGTTTGCTAGCTCACTTCCAATCTTGTAAGGTGATCATCCAACCTCAAGAAATCTTTGTTTCTTACAGTAGGTTATCATTCTAATACAAGGTACTAATCATATTCAAACTTTGGTTCAATTTCTATAACTATAACAATCTTATTTCAAGTGATGACCTTACTTGAACTTGTTTTCGTGTCATGATTCTGCTTCAAGAACTTCGAGCCATCCAAGGATCCATTGAAGCTAGATCCATTTTTCTCTTTTCCAGTAGGTTTATCCAAGGAAATTAAGGTAGTAATGATGTTCATAACATCATTCGATTCATACATATAAAGCTATCTTATTCGAAGGTTTAAACTTGTAATCACTAGAACATAGTTTAGTTAATTCTAAACTTGTTCGCAAACAAAAGTTAATCCTTCTAACTTGACTTTTAAAATCAACTAAACACATGTTCTATATCTATATGATATGCTAACTTAATGATTTAAAACCTGGAAACACGAAAAACACCGTAAAACCGGATTTACGCCGTCGTAGTAACACCGCGAGCTGTTTTGGGTTAGTTAATTAAAAACTATGATAAACTTTGATTTAAAAGTTGTTATTCTGAGAAAATGATTTTTATTATGAACATGAAACTATATCCAAAAATTATGGTTAAACTCAAAGTGGAAGTATGTTTTCTAAAATGGTAATCTAGACGTCGTTCTTTCGACTGAAATGACTATCTTTACAAAAACGACTTGTAACTTATTTTTCCGACTATAAACCTATACTTTTTCTGTTTAGATTCATAAAATAGAGTTCAATATGAAACCATAGCAATTTGATTCACTCAAAACGGATTTAAAATGAAGAAGTTATGGGTAAAACAAGATTGGATAATTTTTCTCATTTTAGCTACGTGAAAATTGGTAACAAATCTATTCCAACCATAACTTAATCAACTTGTATTGTATATTATGTAATCTTGAGATACCATAGACACGTATACAATGTTTCGACCTATCATGTCGACACATCTATATATATTTCGGAACAACCATAGACACTCTATATGTGAATGTTGGAGTTAGCTATACAGGGTTGAGGTTGATTCCAAAATATATATAGTTTGAGTTGTGATCAATACTGAGATACGTATACACTGGGTCGTGGATTGATTCAAGATAATATTTATCGATTTATTTCTGTACATCTAACTGTGGACAACTAGTTATAGGTTACTAACGAGGACAGCTGACTTAATAAACTTAAAACATCAAAATATATTAAAAGTGTTGTAAATATATTTTGAACATACTTTAATATATATGTATATATTGTTATAGGTTCGTGAATCAACAGTGGCCAAGTCTTACTTCCCGACGAAGTAAAAAATCTGTGAAAGTGAGTTATAGTCCCACTTTTAAAATCTAATATTTTTGGGATGAGAATACATGCAGGTTTTATAAATGATTTACAAAATAGACACAAGTACGTGAAACTACATTCTATGGTTGAATTATCGAAATCGAATATGCCCCTTTTTATTAAGTCTGGTAATCTAAGAATTAGGGAACAGACACCCTAATTGACGCGAATCCTAAAGATAGATCTATTGGGCCTAACAAACCCCATCCAAAGTACCGGATGCTTTAGTACTTCGAAATTTATATCATATCCGAAGGGTGTCCCGGAATGATGGGGATATTCTTATATATGCATCTTGTTATTGTCGGTTACCAGGTGTTCACCATATGAATGATTTTTATCTCTATGTATGGGATGTGTATTGAAATATGAAATCTTGTGGTCTATTGTTACGATTTGATATATATAGGTTAAACCTATAACTCACCAACATTTTTGTTGACGTTTAAAGCATGTTTATTCTCAGGTGAATATTAAGAGCTTCCGCTGTTGCATACTAAAATAAGGACAAGATTTGGAGTCCATGTTTGTATGATATTGTGTAAAAACTGCATTCAAGAAACTGATTTCGATGTAACATATTTGTATTGTAAACCATTATGTAATGGTCGTGTGTAAACAGGATATTTTAGATTATCATTATTTGATAATCTACGTAAAGCTTTTTAAACCTTTGTTTATGAAATAAAGGTTATGGTTTGTTTTAAAAATGAATGCAGTCTTTGAAAAACGTCTCATATAGAGGTCAAAACCTCGCAACGAAATCAATTAATATGGAACGTTTTTAATCAATAAGAACGGGACATTTCAGTTGGTATCCGAGCGTTGGTCTTAGAGAACCAGAAAATTTGCATTAGTGTGTCTTATCGAGTTTGTTAGGATGCATTAGTGAGTCTGGACTTCGACCGTGTTTTCTTTAAAAATGATTGCTTAACATTTTTGTTGGAAACTATATATTTTTAACATATGAATATTATGTGATATATTAATCTCTTAACGTGTTTGATATTATGTGATAGATGTCTACCTCTAGAACAAGTCCCATTGACTCACCTAATAATAATGAAGAGTCAAATGTAAATTGGAATGATTTGTGGACTGATTCACAAGTTCCCGAAGAGGAACCGGAAGAAGAGTCGGAACCGGAAGAAGAATCGGAACCGGAAGAAGAATCGGAACCGGATGAAGAAATAGAACCGGTGGGGGAAATAATAAAACGGTTAAGTAAAAGAAAATCCTCAACCAACCGACCAAGGTTAATTATGGTCAATGGTGTTTCCGCCAAGGAAGCAAAATATTGGGAGGATTACCAATTCTCCGATGAATCGGATTTCGACGAGAATTCCGATGATGTTATAGAAATTACCCCAACTGAATTTAAAAAGGCTAAAGAAAATAATAAGGGAAAGGGCATAAAAATAGAGAAATCTAATTCCAACCCCGATGAACTTTATATGTATCGTCAACCCCCGAAGTCCTTAAGTTGTAACAATGACCCGGGAACCTCTAAACTACCAGGTTTTTCTAAACCAATGTGGACAACGACGGCTCGTATTAGGGGAACATCATATATCCCTAGAAACTTGGCAAAACGAACCAAAACCGAAGAAGAAGAAACGAGCGAGTCGGAATAAGATAGTTGTATTCGTGTGGTGTAATATATGTAATATAGTGTTCTTATGCTTTATGATATATGTAAAAATTGCTTGTATTAATAAGTATTTTTTTATGAATCTAACTCTTGTCTATTTTACAGTTTAAAAACACAAAATGGATAGACAACCCAATATTTTAAGAGACCTACCCGGAGACATGATTGATGAAATCTTGTCTAGAGTCGGCCAGAATTCTTCGGCACAACTATTTAAGGCGAGATCAGTTTGTAAGACATTCGAAGAACGTTCCAAGAATGTCTTGGTTTATAAGAGACTTTCGTTTGAAAGATGGGGGATATCACATTGGGAAACCCATAAGTTACGATGTGTTTACTTTGACGCATATATTGCGGGGAACCCAAATGCGATTTTACGCAACGGGTTAAGAAATTATTTTGACTCAATATATCCGAATATTGGACTTCGTGATTTAGAAAAAGCGGCTAACATGCAACATAAAGAAGCATGTTATGCTTACGGATTAGTAATGTTCGCTTCTCACCAAAGTGAGAACAAGAACATCGGGCTACAACTATTAAACAAAACGTTTCCACAAGTGACGGAGTCGGTAATTGGGGTAAGAAATGAGGTTTTTAGATTATTACGGGACTGTTGGACATTACGTAACCCTCGTCCCTTTGATGACGTTACAACACGCTGTCTTATCAACGACCATAATGGTTATGTTGCACAAGACCAAGGATGGGAAGTAGTCCTAGTAAAACCAGAATGCATGACTTGTTTCTGGACGTATGAATTACGTGTCTTTATTGCCTTTGCTGAACGACTTGTGTACTAGCTAGAATTGTCTTCACAACTATCTTGTATCAAAGTTATTGTGTGCTATATTTCATGCTTTATGTAAAATAAGCGGTATTGTAAGTTTGTAAAATATTGTATAAAAGTTTGAACGCGAAATATTATTATAATCAGTTTTTCATATAGAATTGTAGTAGTTGAATTGTATATTAGCTACTAAGTATGAACTTAACGGGTAGGTACTACCCGAATTTAAACTTATAAAACGCTAATATGAAGAAAAAGCTTTTATAAATGAGTTCATATTATGCTACGAAATACTATTAACTACTCTTAATATTCTGTATGATTAACTTGTTCCATTTAACTATTTTGAAGGAAATGGCACCGACTACTCGACACACCGTGAATATGAATGAAGAGGAATTCCGTACTTTTCTAGCTTCAAACATAGCCGCAGTACAGGCTGCGCTACATACCAACAATAACCTTGGATCTAGCAGTACAGGAAATCGTGTAGGATGCACCTACAAAGAATTCACTGCCTGCAAACCTTTGGAATTTGATGGAACCGAAGGACCGATCGGATTGAAACGGTGGACCGAGAAGGTTGAATCGGTGTTTGCCATAAGTAAGTGTACTGAAGAGGACAAAGTGAAGTACGCTACGCATACCTTCACAGGTTCTGCGTTAACATGGTGGAATACCTATCTAGAGCAAGTGGGACAAGATGATGCGTACGCACTACCGTGGTCAGCATTCAAGCACTTGATGAACGAGAAGTACCGTCCCAGAACCGAGGTCAATAAGCTCAAGACAGAACTTAGAGGGTTACGAACCCAAGGATTTGATATTACCACGTACGAAAGACGATTCACAGAATTGTGCCTATTGTGTCCGGGAGCATTCGAAGATGAGGAAGAGAAGATCGACGCATTTGTGAAAGGATTACCGGAAATAATCCAAGAAGATATAAGTTTACACGAGCCCGCCTCCATACAACAGGCATGTAGAATGGCTCACAAACTAGTGAACCAGATTGAAGAAAGAATTAAAGAACAGACTGCTGAAGAGGCCAATGTGAAGCAAGTCAAAAGAAAGTGGGAGGAAAACGGTGATAAGAATCACCAATACAACAACAACAGCAATTACAACAATAATCGTAACAATTATCCCAACAATCGCAACATCAATCGCAACTACAACAAACGGCCCAACAACAACAACAACAACAACAACAACAACAACAGCAACTACAACAATCATCCCAACAACAATAATAACCGCAACAACAACAACAATCAGAAGCAGCTATGCCAAAGGTGTGAAAAGAATCACTCGGGGTTCTGCACCAAATTTTGCAACAAGTGTAAAAGAAATGGTCATAGCGCGGCGAAGTGTGAGGTCTACGGACCAGGGGTTAATAGAACGAAAGGAACAAATGGTGTCGGAACGAGTAATGGCGGAGCAAGTAGTGTCGGAGCAAGTTATGCCAATGTAGTTTGTTATAAATGTGGAAAACCAGGCCACATTATTAGAAATTGCCCGAACCAGGAGAACACGAATGGACAAGGCCGTGGAAGAGTTTTCAATATTAATGCGGTAGAGGCACAGGAAGACCCGGAGCTTGTTACGGGTACGTTTCTTATTGACAATAAATCTGCTTACGTTTTATTTGATTCGGGTGCGGATAGAAGCTATATGAGTAGAGATTTTTGTGCTAAATTAAGTTGTCCATTGACGCCTTTGGATAGTAAATTTTTACTCGAATTAGCAAATGGTAAATTAATTTCAGCAGATAATATATGTCGGAATCGAGAAATTAAACTGGTTAGCGAAACATTTAAGATTGATTTGATACCAGTAGAGTTAGGGAGTTTTGATGTGATAATCGGTATGGACTGGTTGAAAGAAGTGAAAGCGGAGATCGTTTGTTACAAAAATGCAATTCGCATTATACGAGAAAAAGGAAAACCCTTAATGGTGTACGGAGAAAAGGGCAACACGAAGCTACATCTTATTAGTAATTTGAAGGCACAAAAACTAATAAGAAAAGGTTGCTATGCTGTTCTAGCACACGTCGAGAAAGTACAAACTGAAGAAAAGAGCATCAATGATGTTCCCATTGCAAAAGAATTTCCCGATGTATTTCCGAAAGAATTACCGGGATTACCCCCACATCGATCCGTTGAATTTCAAATAGATCTTGTACCAGGAGCTGCACCAATAGCTCGTGCTCCTTACAGACTCGCACCCAGCGAGATGAAAGAACTGCAAAGCCAATTACAAGAACTTTTAGAGCGTGGTTTCATTCGACCAAGCACATCACCGTGGGGAGCTCCTGTTTTGTTTGTCAAGAAGAAAGATGGTACATTCAGGTTGTGTATCGACTACCGAGAGTTGAACAAACTTACCATCAAGAACCGCTACCCACTACCGAGAATCGACGACTTATTTGATCAACTACAAGGCTCGTCTGTTTATTCAAAGATTGACTTACGTTCCGGGTATCATCAAATGCGGGTGAAAGAAGATGATATTCCAAAGACTGCTTTCAGAACACGTTACGGTCATTACGAGTTTATGGTCATGCCGTTTGGTTTAACTAATGCACCAGCTGTGTTCATGGACCTTATGAACCGAGTGTGTGGACCATACCTTGACAAGTTTGTCATTATTTTCATTGATGACATACTTATTTACTCAAAGAATGACCAAGAACACGGTGAACATTTGAGAAAGGTGTTAGAAGTATTGAGGAAGGAAGAATTGTACGCTAAGTTTTCAAAGTGTGCATTTTGGTTGGAAGAAGTTCAATTCCTCGGTCACATAGTGAACAAAGAAGGTATTAAGGTGGATCCGGCAAAGATAGAAACTGTTGAAAAGTGGGAAACCCCGAAAACTCCAAAACACATACGCCAGTTTTTAGGACTAGCTGGTTACTACAGAAGGTTCATCCAAGACTTTTCCAGAATAGCAAAACCCTTGACTGCATTAACGCATAAAGGGAAGAAATTTGAATGGAATGATGAACAAGAGAAAGCGTTTCAGTTATTGAAGAAAAAGCTAACTACGGCACCTATATTGTCATTGCCTGAAGGGAATGATGATTTTGTGATTTATTGTGATGCATCAAAGCAAGGTCTCGGTTGTGTATTAATGCAACGAACGAAGGTGATTGCTTATGCGTCTAGACAATTGAAGATTCACGAACAAAATTATACGACGCATGATTTGGAATTAGGCGCGGTTGTTTTTGCATTAAAGACTTGGAGGCACTACTTATATGGGGTCAAAAGTATTATATATACCGACCACAAAAGTCTTCAACACATATTTAATCAGAAACAACTGAATATGAGGCAGCGTAGGTGGATTGAATTATTGAATGATTACGACTTTGAGATTCGTTACCACCCGGGGAAGGCAAATGTGGTAGCCGATGCCTTGAGCAGGAAGGACAGAGAACCCATTCGAGTAAAATCTATGAATATAATGATTCATAATAACATTACTACTCAAATAAAGGAGGCGCAACAAGGAGTTTTAAAAGAGGGAAATTTAAAGGATGAAATACCCAAAGGATCGGAGAAGCATCTTAATATTCGGGAAGACGGAACCCGGTATAGGGCTGAAAGGATTTGGGTACCAAAATTTGGAGATATGAGAGAAATGGTACTTAGAGAAGCTCATAAAACCAGATACTCAATACATCCTGGAACGGGGAAGATGTACAAGGATCTCAAGAAACATTTTTGGTGGCCGGGTATGAAAGCCGATGTTGCTAAATACGTAGGAGAATGTTTGACGTGTTCTAAGGTCAAAGCTGAGCATCAGAAACCATCAGGTCTACTTCAACAACCCGAAATCCCGGAATGGAAATGGGAAAACATTACCATGGATTTCATCACTAAATTGCCAAGAACTGCAAGTGGTTTTGATACTATTTGGGTAATAGTTGATCGTCTCACCAAATCAGCACACTTCCTGCCAATAAGAGAAGATGACAAGATGGAGAAGTTAGCACGACTATATTTGAAGGAAGTCGTCTCCAGACATGGAATACCAATCTCTATTATCTCTGATAGGGATGGCAGATTTATTTCAAGATTCTGGCAGACATTACAGCAAGCATTAGGAACTCGTCTAGACATGAGTACTGCCTATCATCCACAAACTGATGGGCAGAGCGAAAGGACGATACAAACGCTTGAAGACATGCTACGAGCATGTGTTATTGATTTCGGAAACAGTTGGGATCGACATCTACCGTTAGCAGAATTTTCCTACAACAACAGCTACCATTCAAGCATTGAGATGGCGCCGTTTGAAGCACTTTATGGTAGAAAGTGTAGGTCTCCGATTTGTTGGAGTGAAGTGGGGGATAGACAGATTACGGGTCCGGAGATTATACAAGAAACTACCGAGAAGATCATCCAAATTCAACAACGGTTGAAAACCGCCCAAAGTCGACAAAAGAGCTACGCTGACATTGAAAGAAAAGATATAGAATTTGAAATTGGAGAGATGGTCATGCTTAAAGTTGCACCTCGGAAAGGCGTTGTTCGATTTGGTAAACGAGGGAAATTAAATCCAAGGTATATTGGACCATTCAAGATTATTGATCGTGTTGGACCAGTAGCTTACCGACTTGAGTTACCTCAACAACTCGCGGCTGTACATAACACTTTCCACGTCTCGAATTTAAAGAAATGTTTTGCTAAAGAAGATCTCACTATTCCGTTAGATGAAATCCAAATCAACGAAAAACTTCAATTCATCGAAGAACCCGTCGAAATAATGGATCGTGAGGTTAAAAGACTTAAGCAAAACAAGATACCAATTGTTAAGGTTCGATGGAATGCTCGTAGAGGACCCGAGTTCACCTGGGAGCGTGAAGATCAGATGAAGAAGAAATACCCGCATCTATTTCCAGAAGATTCGTCAACACCTTCAACAGCTTAAAATTTCGGGACGAAATTTATTTAACGGGTAGGTACTGTAGTGACCCGAACTTTTCCATGTTTATATATATTAATTGAGATTGATATTTACATGATTAAATGTTTCCAACATGTTAAGCAATCAAACTTGTTAAGACTTGATTAATTGAAATATGTTTCATATAGACAATTGACCACCCAAGTTGATCGGTGATTCACGAACGTTAAAACTTGTAAAAACTATATGATGACATATATATGGATATATATATATAGTTAACATGATACTATGATAAGAAAACATATCATAAAGTATATTAACAATGAACTACATATGTAAAAACAAGACTACTAACTTAATGATTTTTAAACGAGACATATATGTAACGATTATCGTTGTAAAGACATTTAATGTATATATATCATATTAAGAGATATTCATACATGATAATATCATGATAATATAATAATTTAAAATCTCATTTGATATTATAAACATTGGGTTAACAACATTTAACAAGATCGTTAACCTAAAGGTTTCAAAACAACACTTACATGTAACGACTAACGATGACTTAACGACTCAGTTAAAATGTATATACATGTAGTGTTTTAATATGTATTTATACACTTTTTAAAGACTTCAATACACTTATCAAAATACTTCTACTTAACAAAAATGCTTACAATTACATCCTCGTTCAGTTTCATCAACAATTCTACTCGTATGCACCCGTATTCGTACTCGTACAATACACAGCTTTTAGATGTATGTACTATTGGTATATACACTCCAATGATCAGCTCTTAGCAGCCCATGTGAGTCACCTAACACATGTGGGAACCATCATTTGGCAACTAGCATGAAATATCTCATAAAATTACAAAAATATGAGTAATCATTCATGACTTATTTACATGAAAACAAAATTACATATCCTTTATATCTAATCCATACACCAACGACCAAAAACACCTACAAACACTTTCATTCTTCAATTTTCTTCATCTAATTGATCTCTCTCAAGTTCTATCTTCAAGTTCTAAGTGTTCTTCATAAATTCCAAAAGTTCTAGTTTCATAAAATCAAGAATACTTTCAAGTTTGCTAGCTCACTTCCAATCTTGTAAGGTGATCATCCAACCTCAAGAAATCTTTGTTTCTTACAGTAGGTTATCATTCTAATACAAGGTACTAATCATATTCAAACTTTGGTTCAATTTCTATAACTATAACAATCTTATTTCAAGTGATGACCTTACTTGAACTTGTTTTCGTGTCATGATTCTGCTTCAAGAACTTCGAGCCATCCAAGGATCCATTGAAGCTAGATCCATTTTTCTCTTTTCCAGTAGGTTTATCCAAGGAAATTAAGGTAGTAATGATGTTCATAACATCATTCGATTCATACATATAAAGCTATCTTATTCGAAGGTTTAAACTTGTAATCACTAGAACATAGTTTAGTTAATTCTAAACTTGTTCGCAAACAAAAGTTAATCCTTCTAACTTGACTTTTAAAATCAACTAAACACATGTTCTATATCTATATGATATGCTAACTTAATGATTTAAAACCTGGAAACACGAAAAACACCGTAAAACCGGATTTACGCCGTCGTAGTAACACCGCGAGCTGTTTTGGGTTAGTTAATTAAAAACTATGATAAACTTTGATTTAAAAGTTGTTATTCTGAGAAAATGATTTTTATTATGAACATGAAACTATATCCAAAAATTATGGTTAAACTCAAAGTGGAAGTATGTTTTCTAAAATGGTCATCTAGACGTCGTTCTTTCGACTGAAATGACTATCTTTACAAAAACGACTTGTAACTTATTTTTCCGACTATAAACCTATACTTTTTCTGTTTAGATTCATAAAATAGAGTTCAATATGAAACCATAGCAATTTGATTCACTCAAAACGGATTTAAAATGAAGAAGTTATGGGTAAAACAAGATTGGATAATTTTTCTCATTTTAGCTACGTGAAAATTGGTAACAAATCTATTCCAACCATAACTTAATCAACTTGTATTGTATATTATGTAATCTTGAGATACCATAGACACGTATACAATGTTTCGACCTATCATGTCGACACATCTATATATATTTCGGAACAACCATAGACACTCTATATGTGAATGTTGGAGTTAGCTATACAGGGTTGAGGTTGATTCCAAAATATATATAGTTTGAGTTGTGATCAATACTGAGATACGTATACACTGGGTCGTGGATTGATTCAAGATAATATTTATCGATTTATTTCTGTACATCTAACTGTGGACAACTAGTTATAGGTTACTAACGAGGACAGCTGACTTAATAAACTTAAAACATCAAAATATATTAAAAGTGTTGTAAATATATTTTGAACATACTTTAATATATATGTATATATTATTATAGGTTCGTGAATCAACAGTGGCCAAGTCTTACTTCCCGACGAAGTAAAAAATCTGTGAAAGTGAGTTATAGTCCCACTTTTAAAATCTAATATTTTTGGGATGAGAATACATGCAGGTTTTATAAATGATTTACAAAATAGACACAAGTACGTGAAACTACATTCTATGGTTGAATTATCGAAATCGAATATGCCCCTTTTTATTAAGTCTGGTAATCTAAGAATTAGGGAACAGACACCCTAATTGACGCGAATCCTAAAGATAGATCTATTGGGCCTAACAAACCCCATCCAAAGTACCGGATGCTTTAGTACTTCGAAATTTATATCATATCCGAAGGGTGTCCCGGAATGATGGGGATATTCTTATATATGCATCTTGTTATTGTCGGTTACCAGGTGTTCACCATATGAATGATTTTTATCTCTATGTATGGGATGTGTATTGAAATATGAAATCTTGTGGTCTATTGTTACGATTTGATATATATAGGTTAAACCTATAACTCACCAACATTTTTGTTGACGTTTAAAGCATGTTTATTCTCAGGTGAATATTAAGAGCTTCCGCTGTTGCATACTAAAATAAGGACAAGATTTGGAGTCCATGTTTGTATGATATTGTGTAAAAACTGCATTCAAGAAACTGATTTCGATGTAACATATTTGTATTGTAAACCATTATGTAATGGTCGTGTGTAAACAGGATATTTTAGATTATCATTATTTGATAATCTACGTAAAGCTTTTTAAACCTTTGTTTATGAAATAAAGGTTATGGTTTGTTTTAAAAATGAATGCAGTCTTTGAAAAACGTCTCATATAGAGGTCAAAACCTCGCAATGAAATCAATTAATATGGAACGTTTTTAATCAATAAGAACGGGACATTTCATGGTGAACGTATGAAAGGTGGTGAACGTTTTGCTCGGTGCATTCACTGAATATCCTATTAGTTATAAAGATAAAAATTATATAACTAATCAAATTAATAGACTTTTCTGATTTTGTCCACGTTTCGAATAGCCAATAGATGCAGCAGGTAGCCAGGACCCTTTAAATCGTAAGCCCACAACTTGCCACTAACAAATTCAACTATTACTACGAACCAGAAAATTTTGGATGTCTATTGATTTAATCGCTTAAATAAATTTCGTAAAAATTTAAAGAAAAAAAATCTATGTCCTAAAAACTAGAGCGTAGAAATGAAAAAGAAAAAGCGCGTCGAAAAATAAGAGTCGAAAAACAAGCGTCGAAAAATAATAAGAAAGAAAGTAAAGCGTCGAAACTTAAAAGTCTAAAAACTAAAAATTAAAACTTACGTCTCAAGGTATTAAAGCTTAAAAGGAATTCTATATCCAAAGCGGCAATTACTTAAAAAGCACTAAAATTTATAAACTGCGTCGCAAAATTCTAAAGTGCCTAAATCTTAATCTAAAGAAAAAGCACTTAACGAATTTTACGGCAAAGCCTAAAAATCTAGAAATATAAAATAACTACGGCAAAATACTAAGTTTAAAACTAATTACGAACGATAAATATACAAATTACGATTTAAACGAATAAAAAGATACAAAATATAAAACGAAACTTCTAATAAAAAAATACTTATTTTTATAAAAATATTATTTTTATATTATTATTTTATAAAGGTATTAATTTTATATAATTAATAATAATATTAAAACTTAATATTACTAATTATAAATTTAAACTAAACTTAAAAACTAATAAATTAATTAAAACCCTAATTAGGTTAAACAATAATAATAATTAAAAAAAAACTACTCCGCATTAAATGCTGTACTAGGATCAGGCGTGTCAGATTAGTCCATGCGTTCGCATGGATTCAACATTTCCAGCTCATGCGATCGCGTGGGAGTGCAGACTCAGATTGATGCTGAAATGTCCCGTTCTTATTGATTAAAAACGTTCCATATTAATTGATTTCGTTGCGAGGTTTTGACCTCTATATGAGACGTTTTTCAAAGACTGCATTCATTTTTAAAACAAACCATAACCTTTATTTCATAAATAAAGGTTTAAAAAGCTTTACGTAGATTATCAAATAATGATAATCTAAAGTATCCTGTTTACACACGACCATTACATAATGGTTTACAATACAAATATGTTACATCGAAATCAGTTTCTTGAATGCAGTTTTTACACAATATCATAAAAACATGGACTCCAAATCTTGTCCTTATTTTAGTATGCAACAGCGGAAGCTCTTAATATTCACCTGAGAATAAACATGCTTTAAACGTCAACAAAAATGTTGGTGAGTTATAGGTTTAACCTATATATATCAAATCGTAACAATAGACCACAAGATTTCATATTTCAATACACATCCCATACATAGAGATAAAAATCATTCATATGGTGAACACCTGGTAACCGACATTAACAAGATGCATATATAAGAATATCCCCATCATTCTGGGACACCCTTCGGATATGATATAAATTTCGAAGTACTAAAGCATCCGGTACTTTGGATGGGGTTTGTTAGGCCCAATAGATCTATCTTTAGGATTCGTGTCAATTAGGGTGTCTGTTCCCTAATTCTTAGATTACCAGACTTAATAAAAAGGGGCATATTCGATTTTGATAATTCAACCATAGAATGTAGTTTCACGTACTTGTGTCTATTTTGTAAATCATTTATAAAACCTGCATGTATTCTCATCCCAAAAATATTAGATTTTAAAAGTGGGACTATAACTCACTTTCACAGATTTTTACTTCGTCGGGAAGTAAGACTTGGCCACTGGTTGATTCACGAACCTATAACAATATATACATATATATCAAAGTATGTTCAAAATATATTTACAACACTTTTAATATATTTTGATGTTTTAAGTTTATTAAGTCAGCTGTCCTCGTTAGTAACCTATAACTAGTTGTCCACAGTTAGATATACAGAAATAAATCGATAAATATTATCTTGAATCAATCCACGACCCAGTGTATACGTATCTCAGTATTGATCACAACTCAAACTATACATATTTTGGAATCAACCTCAACCCTGTATAGCTAACTCCAACATTCACATATAGAGTGTCTATGGTTGTTCCGAAATATATATAGATGTGTCGACATGATAGGTCGAAACATTGTATACGTGTCTATGGTATCTCAAGATTACATAATATACAATACAAGTTGATTAAGTTATGGTTGGAATATATTTGTTACCAATTTTCACGTAGCTAAAATGAGAAAAATTATCCAATCTTGTTTTACCCATAACTTCTTCATTTTAAATCCGTTTTGAGTGAATCAAATTGCTATGGTTTCATATTGAACTCTATTTTATGAATCTAAATAGAAAAAGTATAGGTTTATAGTCGAAAAAATAAGTTACAAGTCGTTTTTGTAAAGGTAGTCATTTCAGTCGAAAGAACGACGTCTAGATGACCATTTTAGAAAACATACTTCCACTTTGAGTTTAACCATAATTTTTGGATATAGTTTCATGTTCATAATAAAAATCATTTTCTCATAATAACAACTTTTAAATCAAAGTTTATCATAGTTTTTAATTAACTAACCCAAAATAGCCCGCGGTGTTACTACGACGGCGTAAATCCGGTTTTACGGTGTTTTTCGTGTTTCCAGGTTTTAAATCATTAAGTTAGCATATCATATAGATATAGAACATGTGTTTAGTTTATTTTAAAAGTCAAGTTAGAAGGATTAACTTTTGTTTGCGAACAAGTTTAGAATTAACTAAACTATGTTCTAGTGATTACAAGTTTAAACCTTCGAATAAGATAGCTTTATATGTATGAATCAAATGATGTTATGAACATCATTACTACCTTAAGTTCCTTGGATAAACCTACTGGAAAATAGAAAAATGGATCTAGCTTCAATGGATCCTTGGATGGCTCGAAGTTCTTGAAGCAGAATCATGACACGAAAACAAGTTCAAGTAAGATCATCACTTAAAATAAGATTGTTATAGTTATAGAAATTGAACCAAAGTTTGAATATGATTATTACCTTGTATTAGAATGATAACCTACTGTAAGAAACAAAGATTTCTTGAGGTTGGATGATCACCTTACAAGATTGGAAGTGAGCTAGCAAACTTGAAAGTATTCTTGATTTTATGAAACTAGAACTTTTGGAATTTATGAAGAACACTTAGAACTTGAAGATAGAACTTGAGAGAGATCAATTAGATGAAGAAAATTGAAGAATGAAAGTGTTTGTAGGTGTTTTTGGTCGTTGGTGTATGGATTAGATATAAAGGATATGTTATTTTGTTTTCATGTAAATAAGTCATGAATGATTACTCATATTTTTGTAATTTTATGAGATATTTCATGCTAGTTGCCAAATGATGGTTCCCACATGTGTTAGGTGACTCACATGGGCTGCTAAGAGCTGATCATTGGAGTGTATAGACCAATAGTACATACATCTAAAAGCTGTGTATTGTACGAGTACAAATACGGGTGCATACGAGTAGAATTGTTGATGAAACTGAACGAGGATGTAATTGTAAGCATTTTTGTTAAGTAGAAGTATTTTGATAAGTGTATTGAAGTCTTTCAAAAGTGTATAAATACATATTAAAACACTACATGTATATACATTTTAACTGAGTCGTTAAGTCATCGTTAGTCGTTACATGTAAGTGTTGTTTTGAAACTTTTAGGTTAACGATCTTGTTAAATATTGTTAACCCAATGTTTATAATATCAAATGAGATTTTAAATTATTATATTATCATGATATTATCATGTATGAATATCTCTTAATATGATATATATACATTAAATGTCTTTACAACGATAATCGTTACATATATGTCTCGTTTAAAAATCATTAAGTTAGTAGTCTTGTTTTTACATATGTAGTTCATTGTTAATATACTTAATGATATGTTTACTTATCATAGTATCATGTTAACTATATATATATCCATATATATGTCATCATATAGTTTTTACAAGTTTTAACGTTCGTGAATCACCGGTCAACTTGGGTGGTCAATTGTCTATAGGAAACATATTTCAATTAATCAAGTCTTAACAAGTTTGATTGCTTAACATGTTGGAAACATTTAATCATGTAAATATCAATCTCAATTAATATATATAAACATGGAAAAGTTCGGGTCACTACAGTACCTACCCGTTAAATAAATTTCGTCCCGAAATTTTAAGCTGTTGAAGGTGTTGACGAATCTTCTGGAAATAGATGCGGGTATTTCTTCTTCATCTGATCTTCACGCTCCCAGGTGAACTCGGGTCCTCTACGAGCATTCCATCGAACCTTAACAATTGGTATCTTGTTTTGCTTAAGTCTTTTAACCTCACGATCCATTATTTCGACGGGTTCTTCGATGAATTGAAGTTTTTCGTTGATTTGGATTTCATCTAACGGAATAGTGAGATCTTCTTTAGCAAAACATTTCTTCAAATTCGAGACGTGGAAAGTGTTATGTACAGCCGCGAGTTGTTGAGGTAACTCTAGTCGGTAAGCTACTGGTCCGACACGATCAATAATCTTGAATGGTCCAATATACCTTGGATTTAATTTCCCTCGTTTACTAAATCGAACAACGCCTTTCCAAGGTGCAACTTTAAGTATGACCATCTCTCCAATTTCAAATTCTATATCTTTTCTTTTAATGTCAGCGTAGCTCTTTTGTCGACTTTGGGCAGTTTTCAACCGTTGTTGAATTTGGATGATCTTCTCGGTAGTTTCTTGTATAATCTCCGGACCCGTAATCTGTCTATCCCCCACCTCACTCCAACAAATCGGAGACCTGCACTTTCTACCATAAAGTGCTTCAAACGGCGCCATCTCAATGCTTGAATGGTAGCTGTTGTTGTAGGAAAATTCTGCTAACGGTAGATGTCGATCCCAACTGTTTCCGAAATCAATAACACATGCTCGTAGCATGTCTTCAAGCGTTTGTATCGTCCTTTCGCTCTGCCCATCAGTTTTTGGATGATAGGCAGTACTCATGTCTAGACGAGTTCCTAATGCTTGCTGTAATGTCTGCCAGAATCTTGAAATAAATCTGCCATCCCTATCAGAGATAATAGAGATTGGTATTCCATGTCTGGAGATGACTTCCTTCAAATACAGTCGTGCTAACTTCTCCATCTTGTCATCTTCTCTTATTGGTAGGAAGTGTGCGGATTTGGTGAGACGATCAACTATTACCCAAATAGTATCAAAACCACTTGCAGTCCTTGGCAATTTAGTGATAAAATCCATGGTAATGTTTTCCCATTTCCATTCCGGGATTTCGGGTTGTTGAAGTAGACCTGATGGTTTCTGATGCTCAGCTTTGACCTTAGAACACGTCAAACATTCTCCTACGTATTTAGCAACATCGGCTTTCATACCCGGCCACCAAAAATGTTTCTTGAGATCCTTGTACATCTTCCCCGTTCCAGGATGTATTGAGTATCTGGTTTTATGAGCTTCTCTAAGTACCATTTCTCTCATATCTCCAAATTTTGGTACCCAAATCCTTTCAGTCCTATACCGGGTTCCGTCTTCCCGAATATTAAGAAGCTTCTCCGATCCTTTGGGTATTTCATCCTTTAAATTTCCCTCTTTTAAAACTCCTTGTTGCGCCTCCTTTATTTGAGTAGTAAGGTTATTATGAATCATTATATTCATAGATTTTACTCGAATGGGTTCTCTGTCCTTCCTGCTCAAGGCATCGGCTACCACATTTGCCTTCCCCGGGTGGTAACGAATCTCAAAGTCGTAATCATTCAATAATTCAATCCACCTACGCTGCCTCATATTCAGTTGTTTCTGATTAAATATGTGTTGAAGACTTTTGTGGTCGGTATATATAATACTTTTGACCCCATATAAGTAGTGCCTCCAAGTCTTTAATGCAAAAACAACCGCGCCTAATTCCAAATCATGCGTCGTATAATTTTGTTCGTGAATCTTCAATTGTCTAGACGCATAAGCAATCACCTTCGTTCGTTGCATTAATACACAACCGAGACCTTGCTTTGATGCATCACAATAAATCACAAAATCATCATTCCCTTCAGGCAATGACAATATAGGTGCCGTAGTTAGCTTTTTCTTCAATAACTGAAACGCTTTCTCTTGTTCATCATTCCATTCAAATTTCTTCCCTTTATGCGTTAATGCAGTCAAGGGTTTTGCTATTCTGGAAAAGTCTTGGATGAACCTTCTGTAGTAACCAGCTAGTCCTAAAAACTGGCGTATGTGTTTCGGAGTTTTCGGGGTTTCCCACTTTTCAACAGTTTCTATCTTTGCCGGATCCACCTTAATACCTTCTTTGTTCACTATGTGACCGAGGAATTGAACTTCTTCCAACCAAAATGCACACTTTGAAAACTTAGCGTACAATTCTTCCTTCCTCAATACTTCTAACACCTTTCTCAAATGTTCACCGTGTTCTTGGTCATTCTTTGAGTAAATAAGTATGTCATCAATGAAAACAATGACAAACTTGTCAAGGTATGGTCCACACACTCGGTTCATAAGGTCCATGAACACAGCTGGTGCATTAGTTAAACCAAACGGCATGACCATAAACTCGTAATGACCGTAACGTGTTCTGAAAGCAGTCTTTGGAATATCATCTTCTTTCACCCGCATTTTGATGATACCCGAAACGTAAGTCAATCTTTGAATAAACAGACGAGCCTTGTAGTTGATCAAATAAGTCATCAATTCTCGGTAGTGGGTAGCGGTTATTGATGGTAAGTTTGTTCAACTCTCGGTAGTCGATACACAACCTGAATGTACCATCTTTCTTCTTGACAAACAAAACAGGAGCTCCCCACGGTGATGTGCTTGGTCGAATGAAACCACGCTCTAAAAGTTCTTGTAATTGGCTTTGCAGTTCTTTCATCTCGCTGGGTGCGAGTCTGTAAGGAGCACGAGCTATTGGTGCAGCTCCTGGTACAAGATCTATTTGAAATTCAACGGATCGATGTGGGGGTAATCCCGGTAATTCTTTCGGAAATACATCGGGAAATTCTTTTGCAATGGGAACATCATTGATGCTCTTTTCTTCAGTTTGTACTTTCTCGACGTGTGCTAGAACAGCATAGCAACCTTTTCTTATTAGTTTTTGTGCCTTCAAATTACTAATAAGATGTAGCTTCGTGTTGCCCTTTTCTCCGTACACCATTAAGGGTTTTCCTTTTTCTCGCATAATGCGAATTGCATTTTTGTAACAAACGATCTCTGCTTTCACTTCTTTCAACCAGTCCATACCGATTATCACATCAAAACTCCCTAACTCTACTGGTATTAAATCAATCTTAAATGTTTCGCTAACCAGTTTAATTTCTCGATTCCGACATATATTATCTGCTGAAATTAATTTACCATTTGCTAATTCGAGTAAAAATTTACTATCCAAAGGCGTCAATGGGCAACTTAATTTAGCACAAAAATCTTTACTCATATAGCTTCTATCCGCACCCGAATCAAATAAAACGTAAGCAGATTTATTGTCAATAAGAAACGTACCCGTAACAAGCTCCGGGTCTTCCTGTGCCTCTGCCGCATTAATATTGAAAACTCTTCCGCGGCCTTGTCCATTCGTGTTCTCCTGGTTCGGGCAATTTCTAATAATGTGGCCCGGTTTTCCACATTTATAACAAACTACATTGGCATAGCTTGCTCCGACACTACTTGCTCCGCCATTACTCGTTCCGACACCATTTGTTCCTTTCGTTCTATTAACCCCTGGTCCGTAGACCTCACACTTCGCCGCGCTATGACCATTTCTTTTACACTTGTTGCAAAATTTGGTGCAGAACCCCGAGTGATACTTTTCACACCTTTGGCATAGCTGCTTCTGATTGTTGTTGTTGTTGCGGTTATTATTGTTGTTGGGATGATTGTTGTAGTTGTTGTTGTTGTTGTTGTTGTTGTTGGGCCATTTGTTGTAGTTGCGATTGATGTTGCGATTGTTGGGATAATTGTTGCGATTGCTGTTGTTGTTGTATTGGTGATTCTTATCACCATTTTCCTCCCACTTTCTTTTGACTTGCTTCACATTGGCCTCTTCAGCAGTCTGTTCTTTAATTCTTTCTTCAATCTGGTTCACTAGTTTATGAGCCATTCTACATGCCTGTTGTATGGAGGCGGGCTCGTGTGAACTTATATCTTCTTGGATTCTTTCCGGTAATCCTTTCACAAACGCGTCGATCTTCTCTTCCTCATCTTCGAATGCTCCCGGACACAATAGGCACAATTCTGTGAATTGTCTTTCATACGTGGTAATATCAAATCCTTGGGTTCGTAACCCTCTTAGTTCTGTCTTGAGCTTATTGACCTCGGTTCTGGGACAGTACTTCTCGTTCATCAAGTGCTTGAATGCTGACCACGGTAGTGCGTACGCATCGTCTTGTCCCACTTGCTCTAGATAGGTATTCCACCATGTTAACGCAGAACCTGTGAAGGTATGCGTAGCGTACTTCACTTTGTCCTCTTCAGTACACTTACTTATGGCAAACACCGATTCGACCTTCTCGGTCCACCGTTTCAATCCGATCGGTCCTTCGGTTCCATCAAATTCCAAAGGTTTGCAGGCAGTGAATTCTTTGTAGGTGCATCCTACACGATTTCCTGTACTGCTAGATCCAAGGTTATTGTTGGTATGTAGCGCAGCCTGTACTGCGGCTATGTTTGAAGCTAGAAAAGTACGAAATTCCTCTTCATTCATATTCACTGTGTGTCGAGTAGTCGGTGCCATTTCCTTCAAAATAGTCAAATGGAACAAGTTAATCATACAGAATATTAAGAGTAGTTAATAGTATTTCGTAGCATAATATGAACTCATTTATAAAAGCTTTTTCTTCATATTAGCGTTTTATAAGTTTAAATTCGGGTAGTACCTACCCGTTAAGTTCATACTTAGTAGCTAATATACAATTCAACTACTACAATTCTATATGAAAAACTGATTATAATAATATTTCGCGTTCAAACTTTTATACAATATTTTACAAACTTACAATACCGCTTATTTTACATAAAGCATGAAATATAGCACACAATAACTTTGATACAAGATAGTTGTGAAGATAATTCTAGCTAGTACACAAGTCGTTCAGCAAAGGCAATAAAGACACGTAATTCATACGTCCAGAAACAAGTCATGCATTCTGGTTTTACTAGGACTACTTCCCATCCTTGGTCTTGTGCAACATAACCTTTATGGCCGTTGATAAGACAGCATGTTGTAACGTCGTCAAAGGGACGAGGGTTACGTAATGTCCAACAGTCCCGTAACAATCTAAAAACCTCATTTCTTACCCCAATTACCGACTCCGTCACTTGTGGGAACGTTTTGTTTAATAGTTGTAGCCTGATGTTCTTGTTCTCACTTTGGTGAGAAGCGAACATTACTAATCCGTAAGCATAACATGCTTCTTTATGTTGCATGTTAGCCACTTTTTCTAAATCACGAAGTCCAATATTCGTATATATTGAGTCAAAATAATTTCTTAACCCATTGCGTAAAATAGCATTTGGGTTCCCCGCAATATATGCGTCAAAGTAAACACATCGTAACTTATGGATTTCCCAATGTGATATCCCCCATCTTCCGAACGAAAGCCTTTTATAAACCAAGGCATTCTTGGAACGTTCTTCGAATGTCTTACAAACTGATCTCGCCTTAAATAGTTGTGCCGAAGAATTCTGACCGACTCTAGACAAGATTTCATCAATCATGTCTCCGGGTAGGTCTCTTAAAATATTGGGTTGTCTATCCATTTTGTGTTTTTATACTGTAAAATAGACAAGAGTTAGATTCATAAAAAAAATACTTATTAATACAAGCAATTTTTACATATATCATAAAGCATAAGCACACTATATTACATATATTACACCACACGAATACAACTATCTTATTCCGACTCGCTTGTTTCTTCTTCTTCGGTTTTGGTTCGTTTTGCCAAGTTTCTTGGGATATATGATGTTCCCCTAATACGAGCCGTCGTGATCCACATTGGTTTAGAAAAAACTGGTGGTTTAGAGGTTCCCGGGTCATTGTTACAACTTAAGGACTTCGGGGGTTGACGATACATATAAAGTTCATCGGGATTGGAATTAGATTTTTCTATTTTTATGCCCTTTCCCTTATTATTTTCTTTTGCCTTTTTAAATTCAGTTGGGGTAATTTCTATAACATCATCGGAATTCTCGTCGGAATCCGATTCATCGGAGAATTGGTAATCCTCCCAATATTTTGCTTCCTTGGCGGAAACACCATTGACCATAATTAACCTTGGTCGGTTGGTTGAGGATTTTCTTTTACTTAACCGTTTTATTATTTCCCCCACCGGTTCTATTTCTTCATCCGGTTCCGATTCTTCTTCCGGTTTCGATTCTTCTTCCGGTTCCGACTCTTCTTCCGGTTCCTCTTCGGGAACTTGTGAATCAGTCCACGAATCATTCCAATTTACATTTGACTCTTCATTATTATTAGGTGAGTCAATGGGACTTGTTCTAGAGGTAGACATCTATCACATAATATCAAACGCGTTAAGAGATTAATATATCACATAATATTCACATGTTAAAAATATATAGTTTCCAACAAAATTTGTTAAGCAATCATTTTTCAAGTAAACACGGTCGAAGTCCAGACTCACTAATGCATCCTAACAAACTCGATAAGACACACTAATGCAAAATTCTAGTTCTCTAAGACCAACGCTCTGATACCAACTGAAATGTCCTGTTCTTATTGATTAAAAACGTTCCATATTAATTGATTTCGTTGCGAGGTTTTGACCTCTATATGAGACGTTTTTCAAAGACTGCATTCATTTTTAAAACAAACCATAACCTTTATTTCATAAATAAAGGTTTAAAAAGCTTTACGTAGATAATCAAATAATGATAATATAAAGTATCCTGTTTACACACGACCATTACATAATGGTTTACAATACAAATATGTTACATCGAAATCAGTTTCTTGAATGCAGTTTTTACACAATATCATACAAACATGGACTCCAAATCTTGTCCTTATTTTAGTATGCAACAGCGGAAGCTCTTAATATTCACCTGAGAATAAACATGCTTTAAACGTCAACAAAAATGTTGGTGAGTTATAGGTTTAACCTATATATATCAAATCGTAACAATAGACCACAAGATTTCATATTTCAATACACATCCCATACATAGAGATAAAAATCATTCATATGGTGAACACCTGGTAACCGACATTAACAAGATGCATATATAAGAATATCCCCATCATTCCGGGACACCCTTCGGATATGATATAAATTTCGAAGTACTAAAGCATCCGGTACTTTGGATGGGGTTTGTTAGGCCCAATAGATCTATCTTTAGGATTCGCGTCAATTAGGGTGTCTGTTCCCTAATTCTTAGATTACCAGACTTAATACAAAGGGGCATATTCGATTTTGATAATTCAACCATAGAATGTAGTTTCACGTACTTGTGTCTATTTTGTAAATCATTTATAAAACCTGCATGTATTCTCATCCCAAAAATATTAGATTTTAAAAGTGGGACTATAACTCACTTTCACAGATTTTTACTTCGTCGGGAAGTAAGACTTGGCCACTGGTTGATTCACGAACCTATAACAATATATACATATATATCAAAGTATGTTCAAAATATATTTACAACACTTTTAATATATTTTGATGTTTTAAGTTTATTAAGTCAGCTGTCCTCGTTAGTAACCTATAACTAGTTGTCCACAGTTAGATATACAGAAATAAATCGATAAATATTATCTTGAATCAATCCACGACCCAGTGTATACGTATCTCAGTATTGATCACAACTCAAACTATACATATTTTGGAATCAACCTCAACCCTGTATAGCTAACTCCAACATTCACATATAGAGTGTCTATGGTTGTTCCGAAATATATATAGATGTGTCGACATGATAGGTCAAAACATTGTATGCGTGTCTATGGTATCTCAAGATTACATAATATACAATACAAGTTGATTAAGTTATGGTTGGAATATATTTGTTACCAATTTTCACGTAGCTAAAATGAGAAAAATTATCCAATCTTGTTTTACCCATAACTTCTTCATTTTAAATCCGTTTTGAGTGAATCAAATTGCTATGGTTTCATATTGAACTCTATTTTATGAATCTAAATAGAAAAAGTATAGGTTTATAGTCGAAAAAATAAGTTACAAGTCGTTTTTGTAAAGGTAGTCATTTCAGTCGAAAGAACGACGTCTAGATGACCATTTTAGAAAACATACTTCCACTTTGAGTTTAACCATAATTTTTGGATATAGTTTCATGTTCATAATAAAAATCATTTTCTCAGAATAACAACTTTTAAATCAAAGTTTATCATAGTTTTTAATTAACTAACCCAAAACAGCCCGCTGTGTTACTACGACGGCGTAAATCCGGTTTTACGGTGTTTTTCGTGTTTCCAGGTTTTAAATCATTAAGTTAGCATATCATATAGATATAGAACATGTGTTTAGTTTATTTTAAAAGTCAAGTTAGAAGGATTAACTTTTGTTTGCGAACAAGTTTAGAATTAACTAAACTATGTTCTAGTGATTACAAGTTTAAACCTTCGAATAAGATAGCTTTATATGTATGAATCGAATGATGTTATGAATATCATTACTACCTTAAGTTCCTTGGATAAACCTACTGGAAAAGAGAAAAATGGATCTAGCTTCAATGGATCCTTGGATGGCTCGAAGTTCTTGAAGCAGAATCATGACACGAAAACAAGTTCAAGTAAGATCATCACTTAAAATAAGATTGTTATAGTTATAGAAATTGAACCAAACTTTGAATATGATTATTACCTTGTATTAGAATGATAACCTACTGTAAGAAACAAAGATTTCTTGAGGTTGGATGATCACCTTACAAGATTGGAAGTGAGCTAGCAAACTTGAAAGTATTCTTGATTTTATGAAACTAGAACTTTTGGAATTTATGAAGAACACTTAGAACTTGAAGATAGAACTTGAGAGAGATCAATTAGATGAAGAAAATTGAAGAATGAAAGTGTTTGTAGGTGTTTTTGGTCGTTGGTGTATGGATTAGATATAAAGGATATGTTATTTTGTTTTCATGTAAATAAGTCATGAATGATTACTCATATTTTTGTAATTTTATGAGATATTTCATGCTAGTTGCCAAATGATGGTTCCCACATGTGTTAGGTGACTCACATGGGCTGCTAAGAGCTGATCATTGGAGTGTATATACCAATAGTACATACATCTAAAAGCTGTGTATTGTACGAGTACAAATACGGGTGCATACGAGTAGAATTGTTGATGAAACTGAACGAGGATGTAATTGTAAGCATTTTTGTTAAGTAGAAGTATTTTGATAAGTGTATTGAAGTATTTCAAAAGTGTATAAATACATATTAAAACACTACATGTATATACATTTTAACTGAGTCGTTAAGTCATCGTTAGTCGTTACATGTAAGTGTTGTTTTGAAACTTTTAGGTTAACGATCTTGTTAAATGTTGTTAACCCAATGTTTATAATATCAAATGAGATTTTAAATTATTATATTATCATGATATTATCATGTATGAATATCTCTTAATATGATATATATACATTAAATGTCTTTACAACGATAATCGTTACATATATGTCTCGTTTAAAAATCATTAAGTTAGTAGTCTTGTTTTTACATATGTAGTTCATTGTTAATATACTTAATGATATGTTTACTTATCATAGTATCATGTTAACTATATATATATCCATATATATGTCATCATATAGTTTTTACAAGTTTTAACGTTCGTGAATCACCGGTCAACTTGGGTGGTCAATTGTCTATAGGAAACATATTTCAATTAATCAAGTCTTAACAAGTTTGATTGCTTAACATGTTGGAAATATTTAATCATGTAAATATCAATCTCAATTAATATATATAAACATGGAAAAGTTCGGGTCACTACAGATGCAGGCCAAAATATGCAGGTTCAGCCCTTTTTTCTTTTCTTTTTTCTTATTTTTTTCACTTTGATATTTATTTTCTGATTTTAATTTATAGAAAATATAATTTAAATAAAACTTATATATAAAAAAAATTACTTATTAGTTTTTATAACTCTTAAAAATATATAAACTTTTTAATTTAAACACTTAAAAATATAGATTAATATTTTTTTTATATACTTGTTTTTAATAATTAAAACTTATATAAAAATATTTTTACAAAAATAGCTTAAAAACTAATTTTTTTTATAGCGTTTCGCTTTAGGGTCCCCGGCAGCGGTGCCAAAAATACTTGGTGTGTGCAAGGTATAGTACGAAATATATTATATTTTATTACAAAATACTATTAAATACGATGCAATTTACACAAGTTATTTATTTATTTATAGAATGGATATATCTAAACCTTGCTACAACACTTATAGGCAGTGTACCTAATCGTAGAGTAGTGTAGTTTTTAGTAAGTCTGGTTCATTCCACAAGGATACAGCTGAGTTTAACGCTATATTTGTATATATATATATATATATATATATATATATATATATATATATATATATATATATATATATATATATATATATATATATATATATAAGTAGTATTATTATTATAAAAGGGGAGTTTTACCATTTAATGACCGGTTTGTCGATTCTAAGTCTTATATCACAGTCAAAACCTAATGCAAAATATTAAAAATGAATAGAACTTATTTTAAAGCGTAAAGTGAATGACGATAAATAAAAGTACAATAATTAAAAATACAAGTAAAGCGTAAAAATAAATGACGATAAATAAAAATGCGATAATTAAAAGTGCGATAATTTAAAGTACGATAAATTAAATGACAGTAAATAAAAGTGCGATGAGATATAAAATAAAGGAATTATGCTTATTTAAACTTCTGTAATCATGATGTTTGACGTGTTGATTTTAATTTATTACCAAGGGTTAATTGTCCTTTGTCCTGGATTATTTGATATGTCCATCTGGTTTTGTCCATAATAGTCCATCGGTCATAATTATAAAGTGCGAGAGTCTTCGCCAAATTAACCTTATATCCGAAGTCAAATATTCCAACTAATTGGGGATTTAAACTGTAGCAAGGTCTTAATACTTTGTTAATGATTACACCAGGTTATCGACTGCGTGCAATCCAAGGTTTTAATACCTTATTAACAATTACACCAATTACCCTTGAATGTAATCCACCCCTGTTTTAATGAGTCTATTGACTATTAATCCATCCCCGTGTCCGGTCAAATGAACAATTATTCGTATTTATAAATATTCCGCCCACCGTACCCAGTCAAGCGTATGTGGTTATATATAAATACGTTAAATTATAAATCTCTATATTAAATTAACGAGATATCATTTAGTTAATATAAAGCCCATTAATAGTCCATAGCCCAATTTCCACAAGTGTCGGACTTTTGTCCAAACCCCAATTATGGTCCAAAGCCCAATAACCCAGTCTTTAATATTTAGTCCAACATCACGATTACTTCGGCTTAAATAAACATAATAATAACTTAGCTACGAGACATTAATTTAAAAAGGTTGAACATAACTTACAATGAGTATTAATCGCGTAGTGTTACACGGACAGAGTTTCGACTTACAAACCTTAAAACATTCGCTATAATAACCTTATTATTATTAACTTAATATTAAAATTATAATTATAAAATATAAATATAAATATAAAGACAGAGAGCGATATTGATGATGAATGGTGTCCTCAAAAATGCTACTTGAGCTCCGTATTTATAATGCTGAAAAGTGAACTGTTTAAAGTTTGAAATGTAGTTGAGTTGATATTTCATCAACTTTCTAATAATTCACCGGTGGCTAATTGAAACACGGAGAATATATTTTTATTATTTTATTATATTTATTATTATATTATATTATTATTATGAATTATATATATATATATATATATTATATTATATTCTTGTGCATAGTTGACTTGTAATTTTAGCACCGTTGACTCGCGCGTTGATAGTTGGTTCAGGTCTCGGCTTCGGATTTTCGAACGTCCTTTCGTAGGCTTAGATATCTTGTACTTTTCGTTCTGCGGCGTGCACTCTTGTAATTTTTTAGACGTTTCTCATCAATAAATTGAACCACTTGGATTGTATCTTGTACATTTGAGCTTTTTGGTCATTTGCGTCTTCAAATCGTCGTCTCTGTCTTTTGTCTTCACCTTTTATTATTTAAATGAATATCACTTGTAAATAGAACAATTGCAACTAAAAGCTTGTCTTTCTTGTAGGATAATGCTATGAAATATATGTTCGTTTTTAGCATAATCAACAAATATACACAAGTGTGATTGTTATGATCAAGGGTCTATCACTTGACTCGTTTTAACGCAAAGGTATCATTTTGGGTAGAGCTTGATGTCATCAAGCTCAATAGCATTGATGTCATCCCTATAAACCTTCAATCTATGACCGTTTACCATGAAAGTGTACCCGTTCCCATATAACTCCATGTAACCCGTGGGATAAGCCCTCTTAACAATGTATGGACCCGTACATCTAGACTTTAACTTACCGGGTGAGAACTTAAAGCGGGAGTTGAAAACTAAGACCTTATCGTTTGGGTGAAATTCTTTATGTAACGACCCAACCCATTATGCGACCAAAACTACGTGCCAAAAAAAAAAAAATTGGAACAGCACATCTGGACGGCGTCCAGATTTCTGGACGGCGTCCAGCTCTGAAGGATTGGACGGCGTCTAAGCCCTTTGGACGGCGTCCAAATGGTCTGCCAGATTCTGATCTGCTTAACGATTACACATGGGCGAAAAACCCGCTTCCCGACACTTTTAAACCAAAACACTTTCACAATATGTTATAATAATTAAAACTAAGAGTTTTCCATAATAAAACCGAGTTTTACAACACCGGGCCCACATCGACCCAAATTACCACAAAGTGACCATTTCGACCCAATTTAGTTTATACAAAACATAGACCAAGCATGGGATTGGGGATACGCTACCCAATCCTAATCGAACCAAAAGCAAGTCTTCTAAAGCAAACTACGTAAGCTCACTAGTCCCCACGCTTACCCGAGCCACCGCATCCATGCAATCTATAAAAATGTAAACAACGAGAGGGTAAGCTAATGCTTAGTGAGTGAGAATATACTACATACATATATATGCATAAAATGGACACGCCACACAAAATATCAAATACCGCATACCGGAGCATCCAAGCATAAAGGCAAGCTAGTCTAAGCATACCGTATAACCACTAAGCAACAAGTTAAGGATACATCAACAAATATAAGTTCACCAACGACGATGTGAACAACGCCAATGAGCTACACCCGGAGGGTTAGCTACATCACAACAATACAATAATATATATAACAATATATAAACGTCCAAGGTTAACCCCTTAACCCAATACCGAGAACCGACAACCGATTACCACATGAATATTGGCCGAACTACACGAGCCTTAATAATCCCCAACCACACGAGACTACTATCTTCATTACCACAACAACATCAAGGTTGGCCGAACTACACGAGCCTTAGTAAATCCGCAAACACACGATATCACTACCTCAATAAGATGACCGAACGACACGCGTCATCGTGAATTCGAACTACACGAGATTCACTTTCACAATTCAACAAGATGATCGAAACTACACGCATCACCGTGAATCCGAACTACACGAGATTCACTTCTCAATATCAAAACCCACGGTCACGGAATTATAAAATCCACCACATCGGGGTTATCCACATCACAACCACGTGTGATAACGTACACACAATGTACAATTCGCCAAAGGTGGTCAACCAAAACGCACAACCGTGCCAATTGGACCTATACACAAGTCCATCAAAATCCACCTATATGTGAAGTGAGCTCTATAACTGAGAATCACTTCACCCGACCCGCACCCATCCTACACATACATATGCACATAGGATATTAACACTCACCTTGTCGCCTTGATGAATGCTACCGAATAATCAGCAACTCGCCGATGGAATGTACCTATTCCATTATCACAATACAAACAACACAATTAGGGTTGACTTACAAACCAACCCAATCGACACTTAGTGCAATTTCGACCCAAATGCACTTCCAAACACAAACCGCCCCCATACTAACCAACATTCACTAACACGAGTGAATATGGTCCTAACACACCGATTAAACCCGAACACAAGTGTTAAACACATGTCTCACCCATTTTGACACCAAACCCTAATTTTGACCCAATTCAAAATTAGTCAACCAAACACACCCAAAAGTGTTCCAATACTTCCATAATCACTAAACCTAGTGATTAAGCTCAAGATCAAAGCCTAATCAAGGCCAAATCATCAACCAACCCAAAAACCGCCAAGTGACAAGAATAACTAGTCACCATAAACCCATTTCATTATCTAAGAGGGTTTCATAACAAACTAGCTCAAAACCCTAACTTGAACATCAAATCTATCAAATGAAATTCGGAGTTTGAGCTTACCAGTACTACCACAACGTAGCTAGGAGCGAAATGAACAACTTTAGAACCCAAGCTTTTGATCGATTCGAGCTTCTTCTTCCTCCTCTCAAGCTTTCTCACTCTTCTCTCTCTCTAGAACTTGAGGTTGAAGATGAGAGGATAAGTTGGGTGATGATAAGGTTGAATGAGCTCAACCTTTGCCCATTTGTAGCTTAAAACCGGCCATCAAGTGAAAAGACCAACATACCCCTTATTAAAAACTAAAATATCACAGCTGCCCCGACAGACCAACTGGACGGCGTCCCAAATATTGGACGGCGTCCAGCTCTTCTTTGCTGGACGGCGTCCCGAATCCTGGACGGCGTCCCGATCAACTGAAATGGAAAATGGGTCTTACAACTCTCCCCCACTTAAACATGATCGCGTCCTCGCGATCTGTGCCACTTAACCGAACGAATCACACTCAACGGTCCTCAAACATAAGTCCCAATCCGACTTTCCTAGACAATTCTTCCTAATGAATCACCTTTACAACAAAAATCGTCACACGCGATTTATCAAATCACAATCCGAGCACTAAACCTTGATCAATCCCTCACATCGGGAAATACTCAACCAATCTCGAACCGAGATATCAACCCTCTAGCGTACCATTACCAAGTACAATGCCAAAGTAACCACATACCAACATAAGGTCAACCATCTAAACCGACGAAGACCGAACAAAAGCGAACCCTTACGGATAACACTTACCACTTAACATCATTTGTAGTGCGTAACACGACCAATACGCAACTACCGTAACATCATAATCTAACGGCTAAAACCGATTGCGCCTAACGACCATGGCAACGCAAATCCCAAGGTGTACAAAATTGACTATCGTCACACCCGTAACATCATGTGAGCGAAACACGACTATCGCATCACTAATCTTACAACACGGTCCTCACGACCCCACCATTGGCGTATAAAACAACCAATAGATCAAACAACATGGTCCTTACGACCCCACCATCGGTGTATAAAATAACCGATAGATCACACAACATGGTCCTTACGACCCCACAATCGGTGTATAAAACAACCAATGGATCACACATCCAACAACATGAAGGCTGGCCGAAAACTACACGCGCCTTAGTGAATCCGTAACCACACGCGACTCACTACCTTCACCACGCAACAATCGGGATTGGCCAAACTACACGCGCCTTAGTGAATTCGAACTACACGAGAGTCACTATCCCAAAAGAATGACCGCAACCACACGCGTCACTTGTGAATCCGAACTACACGAGACTCACTCCTCAATACAATGATCGAAACCACACGAGTCATTTGTGAATCCGAACTACACGCGACTCACTTCCACAATAAGATGACCGAAACCACACGCGTCATCATGAATTCCTCAAACACACGCGATCCACTTCCAAATCTCAACACCGGATGAAGTCAGCGGACCCCGTTAACTGTCATGCTTCACCGATATAACACTACACCCATGATGAAGTCAGCGGACCCCGAAGGTCATGCTTCACCAATATGGCACTACTCCCTTGATGAAGTCAGCGGACCCCGAAGGTCATGCTTCACCAATCACATACTCTCATGATGAAGTCAGCGGACCCCGAACGGTCATGCTTCACCAATCACATACTCCCATGATGAAGTCAGCGGACCCCGAACGGTCATGCTTCACCAATCACATACTCCCATGATGAAGTCAGCGGACCCCGAATGGTCATGCTTCACCAATCAACGCCCTTTTGGCCTCGAACAACGAGTAGCGTAACATCGAGCTCTGCTATGCCATAGTGAATCCTAACGGATACCACTAACCATTCACACCATCGAGCAAGAACCACCTATATCAAACATAGGTACAAAACAATAATTCTCTAGAAGAGAATCCGACACACCCATCCCTTAACCGAGGGATTTCACCTTGCTCGCCAAACACGTCCATTATCTCTCAACGAGATTTCCACATTACCACCCCGGTGATAATTCAAATCCGACACCATAAGTACAAATTAACCAAAATTGTACTTTACCACAAGTTGACCAAAACTAGATCCCAACAAAAATTTCGGATCAACTAAAAGCGTCATCCGAAATCTCACACTAAAACCTCCTCGTGCGGGAGTGTAACTCCCCCACTTGGAACTACGTTCCATAACCGCATCTTGTACAACCGTACAATGCTACCAAAGGTAGACTTTACCAACAATTGGGTTCACACGACCCATCATTACATCTTGCTCCAACCTTGAGCATACGAAGGATTTTAACCAATCCCTAAACACTTCGAACGAAAAGTGTACCACAAATTACACAAACTATACTCTCGCAATCATCCAATTGCTTTAGTTTGTCAAATTTCACCCATGTACCTAAGGGTTTCACTTCGGTACCCTAAGTACAATGTAACCGCAATACAAACGGAGTCGAACACCATGCTAGTAGGTATAAAAGAGGCACCTAATGTCACGTCAGGTAGACTCCTTTACCAACATACATTGAGATCAACACTCGATTTCTCGGGTTTCATTCCACCCGTCGAACCTCATGGTTCATCAACTTCAACACAAAAGCGAACACGCGCTTAACAACCGAACACCAAAACCCATTTCCATGGCTTGGTAGAAACATTTCCCAAATACTAAAGAATGCTTGGTTGCACCAAGTCTTACGCCCTTCGCCCGACAATCAAACGTCACCATAGGGTACTTCCATTAGGAACGTCACCCATATCAATAACATGCACAACACAATGTATTTAACAAACTCAAACGGCACATAATAAATAATCAAAGGACATATTTATTAAAACGAAACGTACCTTAACGTCTCCTTGCGGCACCCGTCCCCGCTAACTTGGGACATTCCGACTTACGATGTCCTCCTTCTTGGCAAAAGAAGCACACCATGCCATCACCCTTTGGCACCGAACATTCCCAAGACTTGTGACCCCTCACGCCACAATTGTAACATCTAGACACGCTAGAATCCGATATACTCGTCCGCGTACCACCTGTGCTCTCACTCGGACCCTTAGTCCTCTTACTTGGAGCACCATAAGAAACAACCCTTCTCTCACTTGAAGGTTCACCCATCTTTGATCGCGAATACGACTCGAAACCTCTAGCCAAGTCGAATAATTCCGCAAATGATTTCGCTTGACCTCGGCTAATTTTACTCTTCAAGTCATCATTCAAGGTCCGATAGAAATCCCCCATCAACAAATGATCATTCCCCAAATACTCCGGGCAAAAATGAGTCTTCGCCATTAAGGTCGTGTTGAGAGTATTCAAGTCCATAGAACCCTGTTGCAAATTTCGCAACTCATTACGCAATTCCCACAAATCGGCTGAAGTCCGAAACTCCTCGAAGAATTCCTTCTTAAACTCGTCCCACGATAACGCCATAAACAGTTCACCACCGACAAGATCAATCTTACCGTCCAACCAATCCTTCGCCCTACCCCGCAACAAACTAGTAGCGAGTCTTGTCCTCTTCTCAAGAGGGAATTCAATAGTACAAAAACACCCTTCGACATCCGAGATCCAAGTTGTGCTTATCAAAGGATCCGGTTTTCCGTCGTACATCGGGGGTTTAGTCCTCATGAAGCTCTTAAGAGAATGCTCCATTCCACTACTACCTTGAAGTTCGGAATACTTCCTATCCATTTCTTCTCGTAATGCACTCATTTGCTCCGCAACGGCGGCCGCAACTCTAGCGTTAAACTCCACGTCGTTCGTCTCGATCCCATTTCCCGTCGCCATTCTAAGGAATGCAAAGCGATTAGATCACGAACGTATAAAACCACACACATAGCACCGCCCCATCTTGCTAAACACTCGTCGTACATCACTTGTTAGACACGATTTGCACCCGTAATAAGGTTTGCAAGTCCTTATTACGCACACACTTCGTCTCAACTCGTTAGTACAACGACCGCCTCGCTCGATGATATAACCAAACACAAACAAAATTCTACGCGATATAAGCACACGCAAGAATTATTATCACAACACAATAATATATTAATAATATCCGCATTACTAATATAAACATTAGTCCACCTACAAACAAGGCACTAACTATAACCCATTCCGACCCGTACTCCTACAATTCCCGCAACAAATTAAGCACACACAAAAGTCTAAGTCTAGGCACCTATCTCAAGTCACCTAAATCCCTTAGACCATGCTCTGATACCACTTGTAACGACCCAACCCGTTATCCGACCAAAACTACGTGCCACAAAAAAAAATTCTGGAACAGCATATCTGGGCGGCGTCCAGATTTCTGGACGGCGTCCAAATGGTCTGCCAGATTCTGATCTGCTTAACGATTACACACGGGCGAACAACCCGCTTCCCGACACTTTTAAACCAAAACACTTTCACAATATGTTATAATAATTAAAACTAAGAGTTTTCCATAATAAAACCGAGTTTTACAACACCGGGCCCACATCGACCCAAATTACCACAAAGTGACCATTTCGACCCAATTTAGTTTATACAAAACATAGACCGAGCATGGGATTGGGGATACGCTACCCAATCCTAATCGAACCAAAAGCAAGTCTTCTAAAGCAAACTACGTAAGCTCACTAGTCCCCACGCTTACCCGAGCCACCACATCCATGCAAACTATAAAAATGTAAACAACGAGAGGGTAAGCTAACGCTTAGTGAGTGAGAATATACTACATACATATATATGCATAAAATGGACACGCCACACAAAATATCAAATACCGCATACCGGAGCATCCAAGCATAAAGGCAAGCTAGTCTAAGCATACCGTACAACCACTAAGCAACAAGTTAAGGATACATCAACAAATATAAGTTCACCAACGACGATGTGAACAACGCCAATGAGTTACACCCGGAGGGTTAGCTACATCACAATAATACAATAATATATATAACAATATATAAACGTCCAAGGTTAACCCCTTAACCTAATACCGAGAACCGATAACCGATTACCACATGAAGATTGGCCGAACTACACGAGCCTTAGTAATCCGCAACCACACGAGACTACTATCTTCATTACCACAACAACATCGAGGTTGGCCGAACTACACGAGCCTTAGTAAATCCGCAAACATACGAGATCACTACCTTAATAAGATGACCAAACTACACGCGTCACCGTGAATCCGAACTACACGAGATTCACTTTCACAATTCAACAAGATGACCAAAACTACACGCGTCATCGTGAATCCGAACTACACAAGATTCACTTCTCAATATCAAAACCCACGATCACGGGATTATAAAATCCACCACATCGGGGTTATCCACATCACAACCACGTGTGATAACGTACACACAAGTGTACACTTCGCCAAAGGTGGTCAACCAAAATGCACAACCGTGCCAATTGGACCTATACATAAGTCCATCAAAATCCACCTATATGTGAAGTGAGCTCTATAACCGAGAATCACTTCACCCGACTCGCACCCATCATACACATACATATGCACATAGGATATTAACACTCACATTGTCGCCTTGATGAATGCTACCAAATAATCCACAACTCGCCGATGGAATGTACCTATTCCATTATCACAATACAAAGAACACAATTAGGGTTGACTTACAAACCAACCCAATCGACACTTAGTGCAATTTCGACCCAAATACACTTCCAAGCACAAACCGTGCCCATACTAACCAACATTCACTAACACGAGTGAATATGGTCCTAACACACCGATTAAACCCGAACACAAGTGTTAAACATGTGCCTCACCCATTTTGACACCAAACCCTAATTTTGACCCAATTCAAAATTAGTCAACCAAACACACCCAAAAGTGTTCCAATACTTCCATAATCACTAAACCTAATGATTAAGCTCAAGATCAAAGCCTAATCAAGGCCAAATCGTCAACCAACCTAAAACCCGCCAAGTGACAATAATAACTAGTCACCATAAACCCATTTCATCATCTAAGAGGGTTTCACAACAAACTAGCTCAAAACCCTAACTTGAACATCAAATCTAACAAATGAAATTCGGAGTTTGAGCTTACCAATACTACCACAACGTAGCTAAGAGCGAGATGAACAACTTTAGAACCCGAGCTTTTGATCAATTCAAGCTTCTTCTTCCTCCTCTCAAGCTTTCTCACTCTTCTCTCTCTCTAGAACTTGAGGTTGAAGATGAGAGGATAAGTTAGGTGAGGATAAGGTTGAATGAGCTCAACCTTTGCCCATTTGTGGATTAAAACCGACCACCAAGTGAAAGGACCAACATACCCCTTATTAAAAACTAAAATATCACAGCTGGCCCGACAGACCAACTGGACGGCGTCCCAAATATTGGACGGCATCGAGCTCTTCTTTGCTGGATGGTGTCCCGAATCCTGGACGGCGTCCCGATCAACTGAAATGGAAACAGGGTCTTACACTTTAGGACCTTTGAGTCGGGCATCGTGCCAACGCTTAGTTTTCTCTTTGTATGCCAAAGAGTTATCATATGCCTCTAACTTAAGCTCCTCTAATTCGTGCATTTGCATCACCCATTTTTCTTTAGCTCGTTCTAGGTCTAGGGTTATCTCCTTAATCGACCAAAATGCTTTATGTTCAACTTCAACCGGGATGTGACATGCCTTCCCATATACTAGAAGAAACGGTGTGGTTCCTATGGGTATCTTGTAAGTGTACCTAAATGCCCACAATGATTCATCTAGCTTGGTTGACCAAATCTTAGGATTATTACTAACCGTCTTTTCCAAAATCCTTTTCAAGGCACTATTTGTGTTCTCAACTTTACCACTAGTTTAGTGATGGTAAGGGGTCGAAAAACGATGTGTTACACCATATTTTCCATGACTCTCTCCATTAGACTATTAGCAAAATGTGTCCCGCGATCCGAGATCAACGCTTTTGGCACACCAAACCTAGCAAACAATCCTTTCAAAAACTTAACAACTACTCTTGCATCGTTGGTTGGCAAGGCTTTGGCTTAGGCCCATTTCGAAACATAATCTACCGCTACCAAAATATAGATGCACTTATTTGAGTTCGGGAATGGACCCATTAAATTTAAACCCCATACGTCGAATACCTCGCATATTTGAATGCCAGTTTGAGGTATCTCATCCCTCTTTGAAATGGAACCGGACCTTTGGCAAGAATCACAACATTTCACCATTTCGTGGGAGTCCTTGAATATCGTGGGCCAATAGAAACCGGAATCGAACACCTTCTTAGCGGTGTGATTCGGACCAAAATGCCCTCCCATAGGTCCACTATGACAACTCCTTAAAATCTCGTAGGATTCTTGCCCATAAACACATCTCCGAATTACTTGATCCGCCCCAATGCGGAACAAGTGTGGTTCTTCCCAAAAGTAATACCGTAAATCGTTGAAAAACTTTTTCTTTTGTTGGTATGACAACCCTTTTTGTAAAACATTTGAGACCAAGTAGTTTGCAAAATCGGCGAACCATGGGACTTCATCGACTAGGTCAATTCTCATTAAATGTTCATCGGGGAAAGTATCTCGAATCTTTGATTCGTCTAAAGGTTGAAGCCCGAGATTGTCTAACCTTGACAAATGGTCGGCCACTACATTCTCGGCTCCCTTTTTATCCCTTATTTCTATATCAAACTCTTGTATCAAAAGAACCCACCTAATTAAACGATGCTTCGAATCTTGTTTTTGAAAAAGATATCACAATACGGAGTGGTCCGTGTATACGATTGTTTTGAAAAGTACAAGATTGAAACTTATCAAAAGCAAATACTACCGCAAGAAGTTCCTTCTCGATAGTGGTGTAATTCAATTGGGCCCTGGTTAAGGTCTTTCTTGCATAGTAAATCGGTCTAAAGTGTTGGTCAACTCTTTGACCAAGCACTGCGCCAAGCGTATAATCGCTCGCATCGCACATCAATTCAAAGTCTTTATCCCAATCGGGAGAAACAAGAATTGGTGGGTTAATGAGCTTTTATTTCAACAAGTTAAAATCTTTGGTGCATTCCTCATCAAACAAGAAAGGTTGGTCTTTTTCTAACAACTTAGTCATAGGGCGAGCGATTTTAGAAAAATCTTTTATGAACCGTCTATAAAATCCCGCGTGCCCAAGAAAACTTCGGATTGCTTTCACATCTGATGGTTTTGGTAAGTCTTTTATCACACTAATTTTAGATCTGTATACCTCGATTCCCGCTTTAGAAATTTGATGTCCCAAAACTACCCCTTCGTTGACCATGAAGTGGCATTTTTCCCAATTCATAACCAAATTTGCACTTTCACAAAGATTTAACATTTTATCTAGATTTTTAAGACAATGGTCGAATGAATCTCCGAATACCAAAAAGTCATCCATGAATACCTCCATAGTATCCTCAACCATATCCGAGAAAATAGCAAGCATGCATCATTGAAATGTTCCCGGGGTATTGCATAGCCCAAAAGGCATCCTTCGATACGCAAATGTACCACAGGGGCATGTAAATGTCATCTTTTCTTGATCCTCGGGGTCTATCGAGATTTGAAAGTATCCTGAAAACCCATCAAGAAAGCAATAAAACTCTCTCCCGCTTAAACATTCGATCATTTGATCGATGTAAGGGAGTAGGAAATGGTCTTTTCATGTGGCATCATTTAAACATCTATAGTCAATGCATACGCGCCATCCCGTGATGGTTCGGGTCGGGACAAGCTCATTTTGGTCGTTCAATATCACCGTGGTTCCACCCTTTTTAGGTACCACTTGGACGGGACTCACCCATGGTGAGTCGGGTATTGGATAAATAAGTCCCGCGTCCAATAGTTTGATCACTTCTTTTTTGACAACCTCCTTCATGTTTAGCTTAAGTCTTCGTTGTCGTTGGACAACCGGTTTATAGTTCTCCTCTATGAGGATTTTTTGCATGCAATATGATGGATTGATCCCCGGGATGTCCGTGGTCTTCCATGCTATGGCCTTATGGTGAGACTTAAGTAGTGAGACAAGTCGGGTCTTTTGGTCTTGGGTGAGTTTTGAAGAAATAATCACCGGAAGTTGGTTTTCTTCCTTAAGATAAGCATATTCAAGATGTTCGGAGAGTTCTTTAAGCTCAAGAGTGGGAGGTTCCTCCCATGAAGACTTGATTCGAAATCTATCTTCATGAGGGATAGACTCAAATGACTCTTCCCGAATGGTCTCATTTTCACTTTCAAATTAATCAACATTAACATTCATCAATTCCTTAAAATCGGCCTCTAAATACACAATTTCATTATCACAAGTTTGGTCGAACCCCGTGGTATCAACCTTTAAAAGCTTTACAAGTTCGTTATGCACATAAAGGTCAATGTGGTCAAAGGCATAGCACTCATCATCATCGGTGTTACTCGGTTGCTTCATAGCTTCTCAGATATTAATGGTCACACGCTCCTCACCAACTCCAATATTGAGTTGATTGTGTTGCACTAAGATGATGGTGTTGGCGGTCGACAAAAATGGTCTTCCCAAAATGAGGGGGACTTGAAGGTCCTCCTTCATTTCTATTATAACAAAATCAACCGGGAACACCAAGGTGTCAATGCTAACCAAGATGTCCTCGGCGATGCCAATAGCGGTATCAAATGAATGATTAGCCAATATTATCCTAATCCGTGTTGGTTTAAGAGGTCCAAGATCGAGTCTCTCGTAAAGTGAATGGGGCATTAGGTTAATGCTTGCACCCAAATCGGCAAGTGCATTGAACACTTCCGATTCACCAAACTTACAAGGGAAAATGAATTTTCCTGGATCTCCTAACTTCTTAGGAATCTGTGGCCTTGATACAAGAATCTTGTTGCATTCCTCTTCAATAAAGAAAGAAGTTTCATCATGATATTTACCCCTTTGAGATATTAGCTCCTTAATAAACCGACCATAGTTTGGCATTCCTTTAAGCACATCGGTTATCGGCAAGTTAACTGAGACGTTTTTCATCATTTCTTGAAACTTTTTGTATTGAGCCACCAACTTGTCCTTCTTTAAAGCTTTTGGGTATGGCACTGGTCTCGTCACCCTTGAAGACTCATCACCCTTTTTCTTACCCGATTCATCATTACCCGTACCCTCGGTTGAGTTGACCTTTTCTTTACCCTTCTCCTTACTAACCCCGGTTTCCTCTTCAATAAAACTTGGTAGTGGTTTAAATGTTATAAAGGGTTGTGGATGGGGATCTTCAATCCCTTTTGTGGTTAAACCGCTTCGAGTGGTTATGGAGTTGACATTTTCATTTTGGTTTGGGTAGTTAGGGTTTTGGTTGGTGCCTTCGATAGGATTCACTCTTGTGTTGTTGTTTTGTTTGTTTTGGTTGTGTTGTCGGCTATTGTTGTAATTGTTGATCGGGTTAACTTGAGTGTTTGAAGGTAAAGTTCCTTGTGGTCTTTCGGCAACTTGATTTGAAAGTCTTCCAATGGCACTTTCAAGGTTTTGAAATGAGGCTTGTTGGTTTCATATTTGTTGCTTCAAGAGCTCATTCTCTTTCATTAGGAAAGCTTCAGTTGATTCTACCTTCTTGATATAGTTTTGCATGATTTCTTCTAAACTCTTCGAAGGTTGGGATTGTTAAATGTTTTGTTGAGGTTGTTGATTGTAACCTTGGTTATTTTGTGGTTGACTATAACCTTGGTTGTTTTGATAATTCGAATTGGCTTAGTTGTTATAAGGTTGATTGTTGTAAGGTTGTTGGTTTTGGTATTGAAAGTTGTTGTTTCGGTTTTGGTTATAGTTGTTGTTGTAACCTTGGTTTCGGTTTTGGTTTGTGAATCCGGGTGATGTATTGGTTTGGTTGTTGAATGATACTTGTTTTTTTATTAGGATTGTAGTAGCCTTGGTTTGATATTCCTCCCCGTTGATAGTTTTGATTACTCACGTAGTTCACATGAGCATCCAAATTCATGGGAATGTCATCTAGATCAACATGATCGCATTGAGTAATTTGAGGACAATTCTTTGTGAGATGTGGACCCTCGCATCGTTGACAACCTACTTGCATTGTGACTATCATTTGTTGAAGCTTTTTCAACTCTTTTCCATACGTTTGAAATTGATTGTTCAAGCTTGCAAGCGTCACTTGCCCATTATCACTCTCGATTTGTGCTACACTTTTCCTTGTCAAATCTCGCGGTGAAGGTGCCCGTTCATATGTGTTAACCGAGATGTCTTCCAATAAGATTTCGACAACATTTGGTGATTTATACATAAATAACCCACCGGATGAAGAATCAAGATATTGCTTCATCAAAGCATTAGTACCCCGGTAGAATGTGTTGATGTACTCCTTCTTCATCAAACCGTGCGGTGGGCAAGCTCTTAACATTTTCTTGAACCGTACCCACACATCATACAAAGACTCATCACCCCGTTGGGTGAACCCATTAATCTCCAATCGAAGTCGTTCTACTTTTGACGGTGGAAAGAAGTGATTGATAAACTCATTGGTTAAATCTTGAAAAGTTCTTATGGAATCGGATGGCAAGCTCCTTAACTAAACTTTTGCTTCTCCTTGAAGTGTAAATGGGAAATGCCCTTAACTTAAAAGCGTCATCGGTGACATCCTTATTTCTGTAGATATCACAAAGATCATTAAAGTGTTGGATGTGTTCGAACGAATTTTATTCTATTAACCCATGAAAGAACGTATCTTTGATCATTGTGAAAAAGTTACCCTCAATCTTCCAATTATCCGCTCCAATTGGTGGTTTTGTAATAGTCGGTGCTATCATTGTTGGTGCTACCAATCTAGCACTCCATATAGACGTATCGTTCGGATCATTCAATAATTCTTGATTAACCGGATTAATCGGATTACCCTCTTCATTGAGAATCGGTTGACCGTTAGGATCCATGTCTTCTAAACAAAATGGCAAAGCTTCAAATTTTTTCCTTAATACTCTTTCTTCTCTACGATTATAAACCCCGTGCCCATGTTTTTCCGGATCGGAGAATGGATGTGTGAACTCTTGATCCTTGTGGGACCTTGTTTTCATACACCAAAGGTACCTATCCTTCAATCACAACACAAACACAAGCGGTTTTTCAAACAAAAATAATATATAAAACGCGAAAAGTAACTTTCTCAAGGGTAAACCCCTACGAAAGGATCGAACATTCAAAAGTTTAAACCAAATATCCAACTAAGCTAACCGCTCCCCGGCAGCGGCGCCAAGAAAGTGATGAGCAATGCGTTTGTTACGATATATCTTTTACCCTCTAAATTTATATGATTCAAACACTACAAATAAGCACACACAACTAACGAGCACTTAGAACCCGGTTATTATAGCACTTCAATGTAAGTATTCTTATCAAGTTCATCATAAGAGAGCGGTGTAAGTCGAATATTTGAAACTATCAATTGTCCTAGGGTTTGTTTGATTGGGGGGTTTTGATTGATTTTGATTAACAACTAAAACTAGCACGATTAAACAAACTTAAACTTAACAAGTAAACTAGTAGCAAGAAACAAGTACGAAGTATTAAAACTTAAATCAAATTAACTAAGAAATGTTCACTTATCTAATCCTCTCTATGCTTGGATTGCCCCGTTTTGCCCATTTTGCTATCACATTACTTGTTGAACTATTAAATGTTTAGTATTACTACCAAAACCTCAAGTCAAATAACACTCCGCGAATTCACATAAGCATTGTATTCTAAGATCGAGTTAAGCATGATTTGGTTATTGAGATTATGCTTAGGTTGAAATCACTTAAAAATCCCAATTATCGAAATCACTTAAGATAATCGACACTACTATGTTGACTAAAGGCCAATTGAAAACCAACCTAGATCAAGAACACAATCACTTGAAATTCCTAAACTAGTTGTCTAGATCACCCATGGTGTTGAAGCACACATTGATTCACTTCTCAAATCACTAAGAGAGCTACTCAACATATGTAATCAAAGTCAAGCCTAAAACAAACTCGTAGCAATGGATCTTTAGCTAACTCAATGACACATGATCATGTAATTCATTCAAACAACATAATTCAATTGATTTTTGGGCAAACACTAGCATTAGAGATTCATAGATAAGCAAACACAAGATATTTAGCCAATCATGGATAAGATAAAACTAATAATAAGCATAGAAACATAAACAATCATCATCTTAAAGTTATTACAAGTAATTAGTGCAAAGTAAATGAATAAAATTGGAGATTACAACCCAAAATGTAAATGGTGAAGACCTAGAGTAAATCTAAGATGAATCTTGAGCTAGCTTCCTTGAATCCACCCTTAAACACCAATGGATGATGAAATTAGGGTTTTGTATGTGAAATTCGGAGTTGTGGTAGCTGCTCTTTAAAGATACATATGAAAAATAACCTAATCTTGTTCCTTTTATAGTGCTGAAAATCTGGGCTGAAACAGCGACAAGAGCGCCGCTTTTGAACCAGGAGCGGCGCTTTTGGCTTAAGTGAGGAGCGGCGCTTTTGATCAGGAATGCTGCTTTTGGCAACATTCATGGGCGGCACTTTTGCTTTAGGAGCGCCGCTTTTAGCTGGATAGGAGCGGCGCTTTTGGCTGTAGGAATGGCACTTCTGGCCACTGGTGAAAAATGGGGCCAAAATGTGCATAAGAACGACACTTTTGATGTAGGTGCGGCGCTTTTGCTCCAGAGGAGTGGCGCTCTTAGTTGAGGAGCGGCGCTTTTAATGCTGAATTCTGCACTTGCCATTTCCTTAGCCACTTTTGATCAAGATTTGGTCAATTTTACACCGAATTAATTCCTTAGCCCCCAAATTGTCATTTAGCTCAAAATCACACAAAATATGATCATCAAAAACCGAACAAAGTGAGGGAGATGTCGCGAGATAAAACATATATAAATGGAGCGATATCATTAACTATTTCACAATTCTAATCGTTGGGTTTCTTTTTGATGCTTTTAAGGGTCTAAAACTTTGTTACGTGTATATATGTTAACGACATGTTAAGTTATTCACGCTTTAAAGTATTATAAATAATCATAGAATCTAAAAATAATTATTTTTGTAGTGTAATTGTGCGAATATAAGGGCATTTATTCATCAGAAAGAAAGTCAAATAGAATCTCATGTTATGGTTTCAAGCTTAGGGATGAAGCGGTGTCGGAAAATTCGTCTGATGGCGGTAAAGGGCCTTTGCATCGTGAAAAGGAAGAAAGTCGAGTGTCTGATAACAATGATACTGAGTTAAGTGAAGAGGATCAAGATGGGTTTTTTGATAGCTTCAGGAAGGATGAATCGTTTCCTACCCCGGTAACGGGTGTGAGGATTGGTAACGGGGCGTCAAAGGTATCTTCTTATGCAATCGAGAATCAAGGGGGCAAGATGCTTAATCGTTTGAAGATTGATGACGTGGTGGTTAAACCAATTTTAAAGACTCGAAAACGTAAAGGTAAAGCGCTAGACGGGTAATTTTGCGCGGCTTGGTTCGGTTATATGTTCTTAGATATTGGTGGATTTTAGATTTTGTTTTGTATGTGGTTGGATGTTTATTCCCGTGCTCGATTGTTTTGTGGTTATCGGTTTTTCAAGGCTCGTGTTTATTTAGCTTAGCTTCTTTGGTTTCTTTAAGGTTTGTTTTATGTTCCCGAGCCTTGGTTTGAGTGTGGATCAGTTGTATTTTGTTAGTCTTTTTCATCAATTGATGAAAAGACTCGATTTAATGTTAGCGTTTTTTTTTTTTTTTTTTTTTTTTTTTGCGAAAAAAAATAAAAAATCTCATGTTTTGCCAAAGGTATGTCGTGATTTTAAGGCAAGAAGGAATGTTAAAGTAGAAAAGAGAAGATTCTGGTTTAGAGGACTAAATTCAAAGATTATATGAAGATCTTTTATATTCATTTGTAAGGGTTGATGTGTAACTTTGATTACTGGTAATCTATGATTTAAGGTATTCATAAATGCTTTATGCATGTTCTATACATAATTGTTGGTTAATAATAATAAAAAGTTAATACTCAAATGTTAATATTTTTGGTTTTGAGATAACATAGAAGGATGGTTACAACTAGAGTTAAGTAACATTATCTACCTATCCTTTGAGTTTCATTGATTTTCACACCAGCTGAACTTTCCATTTAATCACTGACAAAACTTGCAATTCAATTTTTCTTACTCTATGAGTTTTCAACAAAGGACAGATTTCTTGGTCCATTGACATCAGAAGCGACTAGTCGCTTACCAAATGCCCTTTCCTTCGCTACTAGGAGAGTCGCTAGCTTCCTTTATTATATTTATTAAGAAAATGATGGAACTTAAAAACGTATCAAAATACATATGTCCTTTTCTAAAAATCCTATGCGGTTCAAGTTGCGGTCTGGCCGCAGGTCAACCGCAATAGGGTAATGCATATTTCTCCAAATCATAATGAATAAGGACCACAGATGACCTGCGATCAAACTCTGACATTAACCACATATAACGTGATCATAACGCAAAGTCAAAAAATATGATTAAATTATGTTATGACAAAAGTAATAATTGATACTTCATCTTCAAAGGGTTTCTAAGGTTATCTCGATTTTCATAATCATAATTTAACACTTAGCAAAAATGAGCTTAAAGTCTCAGCATTTAAATTTTGAAGTATTTATGATTTACACATATGTGTTCAAGACTCTTAATATGATTAAAAATAATAATAATATAGACACAAAGACACATGGTCATCAAATTAAATCATAAGGAGTTTCTCTTTAGTTACATATGTGTTAGTCTTAAACACCAACAAGTGTTTAATTAATGCTTGATTATTTTGACACTTGGAAATAAACACTACTTGATTGTCTTAACACTTTAATCCCTGATAAAAATTTGCACTTACCTCATTTGTACTAGTATCTCGTATGATGCTTACTTTTCTCTTAAATGCATTAGGTCATTAAATATACTTTATACTTTTCATTGCTTTATTGTTTGACTTCTCGATTAAAATTTGAGATTGAATTTTATCGTAATTATATGTGAATGAATACTAAGGTAAGATGCATGCATCTTTGGTCACTCATGCTTCTAACATCCTCATGCAGGATATTTGTTATTTGTTAAGAAAAATAAAAGAGTACATAACAAAAAAACATATAGTAAACGAGATATGATATAGATTGAAAATACAACCATTTATTTAAGAGAGATATATATATATATATATATATATATATATATATATATATATATATATATATATATAGTGAAAGGATCCCTAGAGAACTAGGGTATGTAGAGAACCCATAGAACTCGTGTAGATTCAGTAAATCTGCTGCAGATTGACAAATTTTTTTTTTTTTTGCAGTTTTTTTTTTTGTGTGCAGATTTTTTTTTTTTGCAGATTGAGTCAACTTTTTTCCAGTTTTTTTTTTTTTAAAACAGTCAATCTGCACAGAAAAAAAAGTGAATCTGCAAAAAAAAACTGCAAAAAAAGGTCAATCTGCACGCAGATTGACTCAATCTGCACAAAAAAAAGTCAGTCTGCACAGAAAAAAGTCGATTTGCAAAAAAAAAAAAAAAAACTGCAAAAAGCACGCAGATTGACTCAATCTGCATAAAAAAAACAAAAAAAAAGTCGATCTGTAAAAAAAATAAAAAAATAAAAAAAACTGGAAAAAACGTCAATCTGCACGCAGATTGACTCAATCTGCAACAAAAAAAAATCTGCGTAGAAAAAAAATCTGCAAAAAAAAAAAAAAAAATTGTCAATCTGCAGCAGATTTACTGAATCTACACGAGTTCCATGGGTTCTCTACTACCTTGGGTTCTCCATGAATCCTCACCCTATATATATATATATATATATATATATATATATATATATATATATATATATATATATATATATTCTAGAATTTATTTGTTAAAGTAGTCACACATTGGCTAGCGATTGTTGTATGATCAAGGTCATCCATAAAGTTTGCCTGTTTTTCTTTTCCCTTTAGGTATTCTTGATATAGATTAACAGAATATTGATTTTTTCGGCAGTTTTTAGGCCAGTGGCCAATTTCACCATATCGATAACAGTAGTCTTGAATATTCTTGAAAGAACTTCCTTCAACATTGTGTTTTTTGGGATTTATAGTGGTTGGAATTTATAATTTTTTAGATTATTATTTTTGTGTTCATGACCACGACCACTATAAGCACCACGACCACGACCACCGCCGCGACTATTACCATAAGGATGATTTCGAACATAGTTATGATTTTTATGATTGTTATGGTAATTGTCATAATGGTGGTTTTGGCCAATATGACCACGACCTTGTCCACGCCCACGTCCACGTTCATGTGCATTTCTTCTTTTATTATTATTATTATTATTGTTTATAACATTAGCTTCAAGAAATGCTAGTGCCCAAGTAGGACGAGATTCTTGATTTTTCATCAGTATTTCTTTATTCACTTCTGCAACTAAGAGATAAATTTGAAGTTTGGAGAAAGTTTTCAAATTTTCTTGTAAAGTTATGTTTGCAGAATGCATTGTGTAGAAGATTTTTTCCAACATATCAGCATCACTTATTTTTTTACCATAGAATTAAAGTTGTGAACGGATCATGAACATGGTCGAGTTGTATTCGTTTACCTTTTTAATATCGTGGAACCTTAGATTTCTCCATTCTTCCCTCGCAACTGGGAGTAATATTTCTTTTTGATTATCGAATATATTCTTGATACTTTTCATAAAACATAAAGATCTTTGATAGTGAGATCCCACGTATTAAGGTGATATCAATATGTTTGCGAATAAAAGCAACTGATTTTAATTTGTCTTTATCAGAACAAGTATTGTTTTTGTTTATAGTTTCTAGAATATCAATGTTACAAGAGTTATTTCTACGTCCATGATCCACGATGTTAATTTATTCCCGATATGTCTACAACATCAACTCAAGCTTTGATAAGTTTGAAATTTTCAAAAAAATTGAACAACGACATAAATCATAATCTTAATTATAATCAATTTCTATTCATAAAGAAATAACAACATGAAATTAGATTAATTTATATCATAAAGTAGCAAAAAACATAGGCATGACAGGATTACAAATAATAAAATTACAAGGGAATGGTAGATTAAATAAATTTCATCTAGTGGTATACTATAAACAAAGATGATACACATCATTACCAATACAATAGGAAAAATCAAAATCGAGTTAATCATCTTCACAAAACTTTTGAAAGTAGTAATATGAGAAAGAGAAGATTAAATTGTGAAAAATGAGAAAATGGAGATGTTAATATGTATTTAAAAAATATAGTCGTTGTAACGTCGTCAGTTGACGTTAACAACCGTTATATATATGACCATTGTAACGTCGTTAGTTAACGTTAACAACTGTTATGTTGCCATCGTATTAAAAATGATTTTAATAAAAGAAATTATGATTTGTATAAATACATTTAGTATATATGTATGTATGTATATATATATATATATATATATATATATATATATATATATATATATATATATATATATATATATATATATATATGTATATATATATATATGTATACATATATATATACATTTAGTATATATATGTATATATATATATATATGTATATATATATATATGTATACATATATATATACATTTAGTATATATATATGTATATATATATATATATATATATATATATATATATATATATATATATATATATATATATCAAGAGGGAAGTAACCAATCGGGGGGAAGCGGGAGGAAGCAAAATTTTTTTTTTTTTCGTTTTTTGAAAAAACTTTGTTCACGAATATTATAGATTGGATGAAAATAAGAATATTTAGAAAAGACACTTCGTGATGAATGTTATTATTTTGGCAGAAAAACGCTCGAAGAAGTAATATATAACAATTATCGTGTTTTTCATGCGTATGTTGAGGTTTTAGACATTAGGGTTTAGATATTAGGGTTTAGACATTAGGGTTTATAGGGTTTAGATATTAGGGTTTAGAAATTTAGGGTTTAGGGTTTAGATTTAGGGTTTAGATTTAGGATTTAGATTGAGTTTTTAACACGAATGGTTTAGAGTTTAGAGTTTAGGGTTTAGGGTTTAGGGTTTGGTGTTTTGGGTTTTTGGAATAAACTCAAAACACCAAACCCTAAACCCTAAACCCTAAACTCTAAATCGGGCTAAATTTTACTTCACAAAACATGGGAAAAAAACGTTAACATTCTTCACGAACAATATTATCTTGAATGTTATTTTTGTCGATCGTTTTCCCGCCAAAATAATAACATTCATCACGAAGTGTCTTTTCTAAATGTTCTTATTTTCATCCAATCTATAATGTTCGTGAACAAAGTTTTTTCAAAAAACGAAGAAAAAAAATTTTTGCTTCCCCCCACTTCCCCCCGATTGGTTACTTTCCCATTGATACTGCCCCTATATATATATATATATATATATATATATATATATATATATATATATATATATATATATATATATATATATATATATATATATATATATATATATAGGGGGAAGCAAAAAAAAAAATTTCATTTTTTGAAAAAACTTCGTTCACGAACATTATAGATTGGATGAAAATAAGAACATTTAGAAAAAGACACTTCGTGATGAATGTTATTATTTTGGCGGGAAAACGATCGACAAAAATAACATTCAAGATAATATTATTCATGAAGAATGTTAACGTTTTTTTTTCTTGTTTTGTGAAGTAAAATTTAGCCCGATTTAGAGTTTAGGGTTTAGGGTTTAAGGTGTAGAGTTTAGGGTTTGGTGTTTTGGGTTTACACCAAACCCTAAACCCTAAACTCTAAACCGTTCGTGTTAAAAACTCAATCTAAATCCTAAATCTAAACCCTAAATCCTAAATTTATAAACCCTAATATCTAAACCCTATAAACCCTAATATCTAAACCCTAATGTCTAAAACCTCAACATACGCTCAAAAAACACGATAATTGTTATATATTAATTCTTCGAGCGTTTTCCCGACAAAATAATAACATTCATCACGAAGTATCTTTTCTAAATGTTCTTATTTTCATCCAATCTATAATGTTCGTGAACAAAGTTTTTTCAAAAAACAAAAAAAAAAAAAAATTTGCTTCCCCCTGATTGTTTACTTCCCTCTTGATCCTACCAATATATATATATATATATATATATATATATATATATATATATATATATATATATATATATATATATATATATATATAGTATATCAAATATGGAGATTAACATAAGAATAATGATAAACGTAATGATAAATGTTAGTATGCATAAATAATGGATTTAAGAATAAACATTAGTATACAATAAATAACTATTAGTTGCATAAGTTAATGTAAGTAATCATAAACAAACGTTAGATAACATAAATGTAAATGTTAGTGAAGTTAATAAAAGTTAGATAGCATAAATATAATGTTATTAGACATAATAAAATGTTAGTGAACATAATAAAAGTTAGATAATATAAATGTAAATGATAGTATACGTAAATAATAAAAATTAGTAGTTCAATTATATGAGATGTTCAAGTATAACTTTATTAGCAGTCCAAATAGTCGAATATTATTATTATTAATAGTCCAATAGATATATTATTAGTAGTTAAGTTCATTATTATTAATAGTTTCAGTAGTCGCTTATTTATTTAAATGTGTATGATAATACTTTTTAATGTTGTCTACGATTATAATAATATATATCTTACTAATATATAATACAAAATATCGTTAAAGAATTTCTTGCTTTAATTAGTGACCCGTGATCGCTTAAGTTACCTTGATTACGCTATCGTGTTGATAACGTATTAAAATTTAGTAGTTTATAACTACTTTTACTAGCCTAAATTTACTATATGTCCTCTAATGAATGATGCAAGAGTAGAAAGTGAATAAATAAAATACTTGAAATAAGTATTGAATGGTGCATACATCTTCTATATATAGTAAAAATTATTACTAATTTAGGGTAATTCTATAGTAACAAATAATGTGTACAAATAATTGATCATTCATGAATTTTGAGGCTTGCATTCAATAAAAAAAAAAGGTCTTTTTTAAGCTTATTGTTTACATAAATTCATTAAAAAAAATTAATGGCGGCCTTAAATAATTTAATGCTTTAATTACTTTTAAGAAATGAAATTGAAATAAAATAAATGATAATTAATAATACCAAACAACTCATACTAAAATCTATAATTAGAGAAAACGACAAAGAAGAAACAACATTATAGGCAATAGTACATTTTTGTATCAAGGAATTAATTTTATATTTTATTTAGTGAGACTTTCGAACACATGCAAGGAAAACGTACGTTAACAAAGTATAATTATTTGATGTGATATGTTATGAAGTTGTTATTTAGACCAGTATAAGTATGCGACTTATTCATGTGACAATTTTATTAGACCAGTATAATTATTTGGAAGAAAGGAGTATATAATAGCTAATTTTTTACTATCATTTATGAGTCACGTACGAAGTATAAACGATTTTTACTTCCATCAACGTAACTGAGTCATTATCAGTGGCGAATCTAGGATCAAAATACAACGGGGTCCTATAAAATTTGTATGGTACTTTGTAAAAAAATTTCTCCAAAATATGACTATTTAATTCATAAAAACCATTGATTTCAAAAATATATAGAATCATGCTTTTAAATTTAGTGGTGTACTATAAAATTTTAGTAGTAATTAATAATAAGAATTTGAAAAATAATGGGTCCTTTACCCCACACACATACAAGTAAACTCGCCTCTGGTCATTATGTTAATTAAGAACCTTCAACCTTACCGGACACGTGTTGTATTTGTAAAGTAAGAAAATAATTAATCAATTAAGAACCTTCAACCTTACCGGACACGTGTTGTATTTGTAAAGTAAGAAAATAATTAATCTATTTATAACAAAGATGTACACATGATGGTGTTAGAAATGGATAATAAGTTTCTACAATCATGTATACCATCACTATTTCACCATGTGTTGCAACAGGCGGGCAGTAGTAGTGGTAAATGGAAGTCCAGAAGACATCCACGCTTTATAAGTAATTGTATATGTCAAATTATTACACAATTAAAAAGATTAAGGCCATAACACAAATTACGAGAAAAGGGCCACGGAAAAACATGCCATTTTTTACAAATTGGATGATGTTTATTGTTTGAAATCGTTTAAATCGAATATCGAATCCAAATCACATTCTTTCATCCGTTTCTCAGGATGGATGACGAAGGACTAAAGGATTGAGTTGTCAGCTTAATATTACGTCGGTATTTATTGTTTAAAAAGATTGAACACGTTTGATAATTTAACAACTTAATTAAATATTTCGAGACGCACTTATTAAGAATACTGTAAAACATGGCAATAGTTAAACAAAAAATAATATTAGCATTAACATAGCATTAATTATTTTAACATTTAAATTTTTGTTACTTTTTTCTGTCGATAAATAAATTATGTCACTTTTTTAAAAGAATTATTTTATTTATGTTAAATAAATATTTTTCAAAGTACATATTTTGAGCCAGATAAACATCATGTTTAAATTATAAGTAATCACACACAAGTCTTTAATTGATGTTATTTATTCGCAAGCTAATTGTGACATATTTTGAAAAGTCAAAGTTTAGGTATTTTGATTTGTAGATAATATAACTTTATATTTATTATTCTTTTGTTTGAAGGTAAGTTATATTTACCAATATTTGTACATAAAAAACATATTCAACTATCTATCTCTAAGTGAACTGATTTATGTTCTCATTTCCACATTTACTGATGTTTATTTATGTAAGAGTTTAATTGCCCAAAAAATAATAATTATTTATAGAATATGTAGATTAATAAATAATAAAATATAGAATAGTATAGTATGTATTAAAAATAACAATGTAAATATCATTGCCATAATATAAATAAACAAAATTGTTTTTCAAAAAAAAAATATATATATATATATAAACATATATAAATAACGAAAAAAACTTCATCCGACAACAAAAAAAATCCAGAAAATGATACATGAACCAAAATCGCAACCAATAAAAACAAACACAAAGCACACCGTCCGACCAACTAAATTAATTCAAAACAATCGAAACGAACTAAAACACCAAACGGTCGAGCAAACCAAAAAACATAACCGAGAAAACATAAACGAACACAACTAGAATGACAGACCTAAAACAAAGATAAAAACAAATGCAGAACCACAAACCAAACCAAACACTCATCGAATTTATCTCGAATGTCTGACTTGCATGTAAACCAAACCAAACACTCATCGAATTTATCAACGTCATTCCTAAGCATACCTAACATATACTCAAATTTATGAAAACGGGTCTTTACTTGTATGTAAAGAAGTGTTTGTTTCAATCAATTCTTTATTTATAAAACGTACTCCTCTTTATTTAAAAAGGGGAGTTCTCCGACAACTTATCTTCTTTGGTTTTTTCCTTGTCCTCCTGCTACCTGTTGCTTCTGTCTTTTTGTTTTCTATTGGTTTCACTATTGGATTTCTTTCTAGTGTATCACGGTTTGGCTGACTAGAGGTTGTTGTTTCGTTCTACCTTCTTGATCTGTTCTTGTTGTTTTGGGTTGCATGCTCCATCCTTCTCGTCATTCGTTCTTTTCAAAGGGTTTTGGCATTGTTTTTGACTTAACTAAAAGAGTTAGGTTTACTGGGTGGTCTCTCAGTAGTTTCTCGGTCGTCTGTATGTGAGATTCTTTTAGCTTTGCTTTTAGGTGGTCCATGTTATTGGCGAGTACTTTTAGGATATTGGATATTGGGAGTTCTTTTTGGTGTGCTGGTTCCGCTCTCGAGGAGGGTGTGCTTGGGTTGCCCGACGAGTGTTTCTTTTAGCTTCTTGGACTGTTTTGAGAATACGTTCGGTAGTCAAAGTGTTCTTTGGGGAGTTTCGTGCTGCGGGACATAGATTGTTTAGCTAGTTCTGGTTGTAATTTGGCTGGTTGTTTTTTCAGTTGGTTTGTACTCAATGTACGTAGGCTGTATTTATGCATGTGTAGTTGAGTACAACAATGTAGTGTTTCAGACAAACCGTGTGATCTGTTTCAATAATAACTCAATCAGATCATCAGATCTAATATATATATATATATATATATATATATATATATATATATATATATATATATATATATATATATATATATATATATATATATATATATATGTATGTATGTATGTATGTATGTATGTGTGTGTGTATGTGTTTGTGCGTGCGTGTGTATATTTTCATCAGAAAAATAAAACGTACATACATAACAGCATGGACCATACTTCCTTGACGGAAAGAATTAATAAAATATTATTTGATTAAGCAGCGCTCACTCATCACAAACGTAGTACATTTATAAGGACTCCACAACATATTACACATAAATAAAGCCTCGTTTTCATAAATTTTGAGTATATATATATATATATATATATATATATATATATATATATTATATATATATATATATATATATATATATATATATATATAAACGGAAAAAGTTCATAGCATTTATAACCTTTTACAACTATTTGTTAAAACTAACATACTCTTAAAGATTTTATTTTTCTTGAAAAAAAATGTACTTAATTAAAATATAATAAAAAATTTTAAAGTGGTATAATGTTGTCAAACCAATCTTTGATGATAGATCCTACGATCTATTTCACATATCGCTTGAACAAATACAAACCTATTGAAAACAACCCGTGAATTACAATCGAAACTCCCCTTAACCCAACCCTACCAAGAACGGTGTTGAAACGTCTTCGAACATCCCAATACAACCAAGAAATGATTGCAACCAAAGTGCAACAACGATCGCAAACCACAAGCAAACTCAAACGAGGAGTCGTCATATTTGACAAAGAAAAATGTTTCAAATATAGGCTCATGCAAAACCATCGGAAACCGAACTCTGTGAGAAAACCCCATCAATACGTGAATGTCGTCTCCGAGGGTTGAAACTAACAAATGGATACCGGAAACATATCTTAGAAACTCACAATTCGCAATTACAATTAAAACAACATCGCCATGGGAACAGACCTGAAAAAATATATTATTCAGAAAAAAAAGCAGTGGCATAAAGCGGTAGAAGATTCAATAAAAAAAACTCCAAACAAAAAAAGAAAAACTAGAAGGGATCTAGAATTTGCACACTCGAACCTAACAACCAACCTAACTATCTGTCATTGAATCTACCAAAGACTTTATTATAAGATCACTCCCTACACGCCCCATTGTGAGCCCAAATTGACTATATCATCCACTTACAGTTCCCCAATTGTGGGTGTGGTTGGGGCAAACCGTGGCTCCCCACAACTTGAATAAAAAATCAAAAAATTTCTTTCATTGTTTATCATTTTTCATTTTAATATTACAGTATTATTTTATTATCATTTTACTTAATTATCAATCACATTTAACCAGATTGTACAACACTACTACATCATCACAATTCTTCTTTTATAAAACCACAACATTACATTCACCAGGAGTGATCTAACTTATAGTAAATTTCTTCACATAATGATACAAGACTATTTTACATTTCAAACCATATATATATATATATATATATATATATATATATATATATATATATATATATATATATATATATATATATATATATACACACCATGTAGTATAAGAAAATGATTCTATAATTTATTATTAACAAATTATCTATTTACGGAGTATATAACAATATTATACAAGATAATATTATATTATTTCTAAAAGTTATCTTATATAAATATATATATACATTCACACACACACACACACAACACACACACATACACACACACACACACACACATATATATATATATATATATATATATATATATATATATATATATATATATATATATATATATATATATTGTGATTTATTTTTAAAATAGTTAATAAATATTTATTTTTAAAATATTTAATAAATAATATTGTTAATAATTAATATGGAGTATATTGTAAATCTTAAATGAGTTGGTTGAAGAAATGGGCCGAGGAACTCGGTCGGTAGAGGAAGTCAATTTTTTTTTAACTATTATTGTAGTTATAGTCGTAGTCGTATTTAAATAGTAAATAATTTTGGGGTTGAACAATTAAAAATCTAAACATAGTAGTTTTTAATTATTAAAATTTTGAATTTCAAAAATAATGTTACGTAGTATATATAATTTATATTTATATATAAATAATTACAAGTATATTAATGGAGAGAAATAAAAAAAAAATTGTAGTCGTTAAGTTATTTACACCATTCAAAACCATTTTTAAAATTTGTCAACACTAGGGCTTTTAAATTTAAAAAAAATAATTGTTTGAAAAAATCAAAAACAACTTCTACAATTTGTCAATACCACGGGTCCTTAAACTCAAAAAAAAGAAAAAAAAATTATGTTACATAAAGGTATAAAGGTAGGTGATGTCTCACAATTGAAACGGTTTGAAAAACTCCAAATTTCAAGTGATTTTTTAACTACCGTGTAATTTTATCATTTATTATCATTTTTTAAAAAATATTAGCTATAAAAAATACATAGTAATTGTTTGATAAACTCAATTGATTTTGCACGGTTATTTACCTATACGTGCAACGCACAAGCTCTAACACCTAGTATATACTATCAGTCATTTACTTTATTCTAACTACACCTAACAATAATGTCTTTAGCTAAAAAATGATTGGATACCCAGGTTAATAAAAAAAATTAAAAAAAAATAATGTCTTTAGCTTATCAAATATGTCTCGAGAATTAATTGTTTACCACTGTTGCCAATATTAGCCAAAGTTTGGTTTCCAAAATGCTTCTTTTTACCACTTCCAAAAACTATAAAATTTAGGTGTTTGTTTTTTAACTAAAAAAGGCATACCCGATTTTAGTGTGTGTTTATTTTGAGGATTCAGACTTATTGGTAACTAGTAAAGTAGGACCTTTATTGGATGATAAATAGGGAGAGAAGTTAATGGAATGGAAGTGTAGGAAAGAAAGAAAAAAAGACCACTCCATGATGTTTAAAAGGACCACATTTTTTTAATCACCGTAAGAAAGAGTAAGTAGAGCTAAATTATCACCGACAAACACACCATTCTAAGAAATCATATCATGAAAGCAAGCTATGCGTGTTCTAAGTTTTAAATGGTGAACTTATTATATTATCATTCATTAAATAATTAAATTATTTATATGTTTTTTTCTTAAATATTGATAGAAGTTGGTACCATACACTGTCCTCAGGTAAATTATTGGCTTAGTTTTCACTTTTTTAGTGCCACTACTATCAAGGGTTAAAGCTACTCCGTAAATCTTACTGTGACTTTTCAACTAGAGAAAATTGGGCGGATATTTTCTGTGGTTTGTACCAAATTGCACGGTTAATCAAAGTATTAATTTTGGATGTGGATAGTCACTGTAGTTTGCTAAATGAGCAAGAATAGTCCAAAACTCCAAATGACTAACTCCGTTAATTTTTTTCATTAAAATCTAGTCATGTGCCAAGCATGTGAAGGTATTTTCGTCATTTAACCTTACTATAAACACATCTCTTCTAAGCAAATCTGGAAATACATATACCTAAAGAATTTAGGCTAATTTTTTAATAAATATGTTTGATTACTTGTTAAGTAAATTATGAATTGATTTTGTAAAAAATAAAAAATAAAAAAAAAAAAAACCATGTTCGTGATTCACCATTAAATCCCCTATACCACAAACCATGTAACCTAAAAATTGAATAAAAACCCCTTCTTGTTTACAACATGTTTATTCTCCAGGCAGTAAGCTTCAAATATACAGCCACCTTACAGCTAGCCCCTTTTATTATGTAATCCACCACACACGACCGCCACCATCATTAACAGCCACCACCACCATCATTCCGACGACTATATTTCTTCTCCGGCGAGCTAAAGATAACAGTAGTAGTTTGGACGGCAGTGGTCTGAGTCGATAGACCATCATTTGACCTTCAAGATCGTGCTAGATCTTGGGTTGTATCACCGGAAATTGATTTCGATGATAACTGAAACAAGACTTGCAAGTTCAGGTAATTGGTGTGGCTGCTCAACAATGAGTATTACATCCATGTTAGTTTTTGAACTTTGTTATAAATCGTTTTTGACTTTGTAATTTACTCCATCTCGTTATCAAAATGAATTATACATAATTGTAATTGATAGAGATGATATTGAGTTTGAAAATTTTAGGGTTTTTCTGGATATGATTTTGCTTTGTGAACATGGATAAGTTTTAGGTCGTCGATCGTTTTAGATTTATTTTTATATAGATATGGAATACATATAGATATAGATATCTAATGATACGCATATTCGCATGCCTATGCGGTATACACATATAATAACTAACATGCATACTAGATGCCACCATCCATGTATGCTATGAATAAATCTAAGGGTATAGATGCGCTCTCTATGCATCTATACAATTGTATGCGGTCTTTATTGACTTGGTCAAACTGTTTACCTTGCACGCTAAGTTAAACGATAAGACCAACCTATTTCGGTTTCCTTAAATAACACACGTTAGTTATGGAATAGATTACGAGTGTATGCGGATAGAATTCTATTCAAACCCTAATTGCTAGCCTATAAATACATGGCTCTAAATCCCTAAAAGGTACCACATTACATTCCACGTAACACACAACATACTCTCACGTACGAATTACATTCATACGATCTTCATCATTGTCTAAGACTTTCAGGTAAGTTCATTGAACTATGAAACCTTCATGTCTTAGGGCCACTCAACCTTGTGTGCTAGGTTGTTGGTGGAATTACGATCGACTACCCTACCGGAATCATATTGGCTCCGGTACGGGTTATCCACGATAATCGTCGGAGGTTCAGATGTCGTTTGTGTGATGACCCTGGAATTTCCGACCAAATTTAAACTTGAATCTTTATATAATTTCGACAAGATAAGCAAGGTCTGTAATATTAAATCCCGAAAGTTTTGGAATTTTATTTATGTAATCAACTAGCCTTTGACTATTCCCGACGATTCACGAACTTTTATTTAGAAATAAATATGTATATGTATTATAAATATAATAATGTATAATATTTTTATTTAATAAAATGTACACTAATTAATTGAAATTTGAGAAGTATACATAATGTTTTGAAATAATAAAATACAACTTAGCATTAGAATTAATAATATACGAAATAATCAAGTTGTTATAAAAATGAGTCTATATATGATTCCTGTATACAACAAATATTATATTGTGATATATATAAATTATATAATTATTAGATAAGTTATTATATAGTATAAGTATTACGTAATTAAAAATGTGTAATATACATATATATAGATTAAATTTAAATTACAAGTTAAGATATAATTATTATTAATAAATATCACTTACATTATTAATAATGATATTAGTACTATCATTATTATTAGATTAGTATATAATATATGTGAGACTCGATAAATTTAAGCTGTTATATCAAATATTACTAGTATTACTTTCATTATTAATATCAATGTTAATACTAATATTAATACATGTACTATCTATATATGTATAAAACTTGAAACTGGTAACTTATTATATCATAATTATTATTTGTATTATCGTTATATATTACTAACATTAAAAATCATTATTATTATTAATAATAGTATCATTATTATTATCATTAATAAAATTATTATTTTATTAGTATTACTAGAATTATTATTATTACTTATATATATAATGGTTATTAATATTGACTAGATATTATATAAGTACTGAGATAAATACATAACAGATAAATAAGTAAATACAAAAGTACAAATACAGAATTATATATATGTGGCTAGTTATATATACAGATATATACAGATACATACAGATGGTACGCATTCAGTAAATATCAATATCACTTTTCAATTATTTATCTGATATAAAGATCTGTGAGCTGTGCGAAATCCATATAAAATATATATCTGTTTTATCTTTTTCTTCTTGTTTCTTCATCTGCTGTGTACAAGGGATTTCATGGTCGAAATATCTTGCTACAAACCAAACCTGTGACAAATTCATGTTCCCCATCAAATTATTCAATCTCACTTTATGTATTACTTACTACAATTGTAATCAGAAAACAGAAAATTCCTGAAACCGAAACAAACACTCTGTACATGTAACTTTTTACTCAACTCTTAATTTTGAATGAAATTGCAAAATCCAACTATGCATTTGTGTTAGGAATCCATCATTTAATCTATCTGTAAGTTTTCATAATCCAGTTCTTTATATTCATTACGAATTTTCAAAGTCAAAGTTCAAGATCAGAAAGTCAAACGATGAGTTTTTTGTAAAATTGAAGCTGGTTTCAGTATTTTGAATTAAATTAACGATCCAGATAGTTTGTAAAGAAGATTTGCAACTAATTTCATGTAGGAGTCGTGGTCTCAAACATACTCAATTTCAAAATCAAGTCTAGTGTTCTTATGCGTTTTATTTTTTTTTTCTTCTTTTCTGTTACGGTTTTAATTTAATTGATTTTATGTTGTTTTAATTAAATCAAACACTTCTAAATCGTTTATGTTTTATTATGGTATCCTAAAAACAAATTGGAATCTGTTTCTCGAGATTATATGCTCTGATAGGATTAGATATATGGAGAAGACGATGATAACATAAATGGGTTAAATAAAATAGGTTAAGGGATAAATCAGAAGAAAAAAAACGTGGTAGAGCTGTGGTTATGTGGCTGTTGTGGTATACGAGAGGTCGTGGGTTCGAATCCCGTTTCAGACATTTCTGTTTGCAAGATAGTTTTTAAGGTAGCCTTTATGTTTTTTTAATTATTATTATTATGATCATTATTTATTAATATTAATTATTATTATTGTTTTTAATATGATTGTTAGTGTTATGATTATTATTGTTATTGTTATTAATGTTAGTGTTACAAATATTATTATTATTATTATTACTAATAAATATTAGTTATCATTTATCACCATTATTATTACAATTAAAGTTATAACTAAAAAATATTGTTATTACTACTATTAATATTATATTTATTAACTACTAATAGATGTATTATCATTATTATCATTATGTTAATGTAAATACTATGAATAATATTATTATCACTTTGATTAAGTAATGTCATTAAGTATTGTTAACGGTACTATTAGTAATCTTCATATCAATTTAATTAAATACAACTTTTTATATATAGCAAACATTATTATCTATGCAAAATATACTTATAAGTGTATTACATAAAAGTATAAATTAATTAGATTAACAATCTTTATATAAATATCCATATATAATAAATTAAGTATTTTTAATATATATAAATATAGATATACATATATATAGATATATATAACTAAATAGATAATAATCATTATTAAATAAATATACAAATCAATTACATAAGGTTATAATTATTCAATTATGTGTATATGTTTTAATATATATACGAATGATATAGGTTCGTGAATCCGAGGTCAACCCCGCATTGTTCAATGACGTTATATGTATTTTTACTACAAAATACAGTATAGTGAGTTTCATTTGCCTTTTTACCCTTTATATTTTTGGACTGAGAATACATGCGCAATTTTTATAACTGTTTTACGAAATAGACACAAGTATTTGAAACTACATTATATGGTTGAATGATCGAAATCGAATATGCCCCTTTTTAGTCTGGTAATCTAAGAATTAGGGAACAGACACCCTAATTGACGCGAATTCTAAAGATAGATCTATCGGGCCCAACAAGCCCCATCCAAAGTACCGGATGCTTTAGTACTTCGAAATTTATATCATGTCCGAAGGAGGATCCCGGAATGATGGGGATATTCTTATATGCATATTGTGAATGTCGGTTACCAGGTGTTCAATCCATATGAATGATATTTTGTCTCTATGCATGGGACGTATGTTTATGAGAAATAGAATTATGAAATCTTGTGGTCTATTAAAATTATGAAATGATTATTTATGTTAAACTAATGAACTCACCAACCTTTTGGTTGACACTTTAAAGCATGTTTATTCTCAGGTATGAAAGAAGTCTTCCGCTGTGCAATTGCTCATTTTAAAGATATTACTTGGAGTCATTCATGACATATTTCAAAAAACGTTGCATTCGAGTCGTTGAGTTCATCAAGATTATTATTAAGTCAATTATAGTTAGATATATTATAAAATGGTATGCGCCGTCAACTTTCGATGTAATGAAAGATTGTCTTTTTAAAAACGAATGCAATGTTTGTAAAATGTATCATATAGAGGTCAAGTACCTCGCGATGTAATCAACTATTGTGAATCGTTTATAATCGATATGAACTTCGTCCGGATGGATTAGGACGGGTCTTGAAAGTTGGTATCAGAGCGGAGGTCTTAGTTAACCAGGTCTGCATTAGTGTGTCTAACTGATAAGTTGTTAGGATGCATTAGTAAGTCTGGACTTCGACCGCGTCTGCATGTCAAAAAGTTTTGCTTATCATTTTCGTCGGAAATCACCTGCTTATCATCCTTAGGAAATTACCTACTCATTATTCTTAGTCTAGACACGTTTTACTGCATTGACTGCATGAATAGTGTAAAGACAAAATTCATATCTCAACGTATCTGACAATTCATATCTTAGCGTATCTAACCATTCATATCTTAGCGTATATGTAACTGTAGACCTTGCCTGATATCTCTCGTAAATTTCTCCTTAATTTAAGGGATCCTGGTACTATATATATCTATGTAAATTATGCATTGAGAATACCATCCAACTATCAATTACTGTCACTAAGCTCTTCATATCAAAAATCTTTCATGAGATCGCGTAAGATGACCTCTACGAATCGACCAAGTTCCTCTGACTCCGAAGACAGCGTGACAGGAGCACATCAATCAATCAACTATCGTGATTACTAGAGAAAATGGGGGTGGGTTCGCGACATACTCACTGATAATGCTAAAAACGAACATATATTTCATAGCATTATTCCTCAAGAAAGACAAGCTTTTAGTTGCAATTGTTCTATTTACAAGTGATATTCGTTTAAATAATAAAAGGTGAAGACAAAAGACAGATTCGACGATTTGAAGACGCAAACGACCAAAAAGCTCAAAAGAACAAAAGACAATCAAAAAGGTTCCAATTATTGATAAGAAACGTCTCGAAATCACAAGAGTACAAGATTCAAAACGCAAAGTACAAGATATTAAATTATACGCGAGGACGTTCGAAAATCCGGAACCGGGACTAGAGTCAACTCTTAACGCTCGACGCAACGGACTAAAAATTACAAGTTAACTATGTATATAAATATAATATAATATATAATTAATTATATTAATTATATATATATTATATATATATATTATTAAAACCGTCGGCAGCCAGAAACTCCAAGGGAGTAAATTGAAAATACCTCTCCGCGACTCGCGGAGTTTGAAGGGCTTTTTGCCGCGAGTCGCGGAACCCCAAAATTCATTTCTGGCTATAAAGCCAACCGAATTCTGATCGAATTTTACATCTTTTTTTTCTCTTCCTCTTCATAAGTAATATATATTTATATTTATAATTTATATTTTAATTTTAATTTTAATTATAATTCTAATAATAAGGGTATGTTAGCGAATGTTGTAAGGGTGTAAGTCGAAATTCTGTCCGTGTAACGCTACGCTATTTTTAATCATTGTAAGTTATGTTCAACCTTTTTATATTAATGTCTCGTAGCTAAGTTATTATTATGCTTATTTAAAACGAAGTAATCATGATGTTGGGCTAATTACTAAAATTGGGTAATTGGGCTTTGTACCATAATTGGGGTTTGGACAAAAGAACGACACTTGTGGAAACTAGGCTATGGGCTATTAATGGGCTTTATATTTGTTTAACTAAATGAAAGTTTGTTAATGTTAATATAAAGATTTACAATTGGGCGTCCCTATAAACTACCATATACACTCGATCGGACACGATGGGCGGGGTATTTATATGTACGAATAATCGTTCATTTAACCGGACACGGGAATGGATTAATAGCCACTAGAATAATTAAAACAGGGGTGAAATTACATTCAAGGGTAATTGGTGTAATTGTTAACAAAGTAGTAAAACCTTGGTTTACACGCAGTCGATAACCTGGTGTATTCATTTAACAAAGTATTAAAACCTTGTTACAATTCGAATCCCCAATTAGTTGGAATATTTATCTTCGGGTATAATAATAATTTGACAAGGACACTTGCAATTTATATTTATGACTGATGGACTGTTATGGACAAAAACCAGACGGACATATTGAATAATCCAGGACAAAGGACAATTAACCCATGGGCATAAAACTAAAATCAACACGTCAAACATCATGATTACGGAAGTTTAAATAAGCATAATTATTTTATTTCATATTTTATTTCCTTTATTTTATATTTAATTGCACTTCTAATTATCGCACTTTTATTTATTGTTATTTTATTTTATCGCACTTTTAATTATCGTACTTTTTAATTATCGCAATTTAATTTTTATCGCATTTTTATTATTCGCAATTTCATTATCATTATTTACTTTACGCTTTAATTTACAGTCTTGTATTTATTTTATATTTCACATTAGGTTTTAACTGCGACTAAAGTTTTAAAATCGACAAACCGGTCATTAAACGGTAAAAACCCCCCTTTATAATAGTAATATTACATATATATATATTTGTATTTTTATAAAAGTAAACTAATATAGCGTTGAGCTTTGTTTAAAGATCTCCCTGTGGAACGAACCGGACTTACTAAAAACTACACTACTGTACGATTAGGTACACTGCCTATAAGTGTTGTAGCAAGGTTTAAGTATATCCATTCTATAAATAAATAAATATCTTGTGTAAAATTGTATCGTATTTAATAGTATTTCCTGCTAAAATTTAATAACTATTTTATATACACCTCGTTCGACATCAAGTATTTTTGGCGCCGCTGCCGGGGAAATCATCTTAAAAGCCGGAAGCGCAACGCTAATATAAAAAAAAAAAAAAAAGATTTTTATTTACTTTTATTAAAAGTCGTTTTTGTAAAAATTACGTTTTAATCATTCAAAAATATAAAAAGAAAAACAAAAATATAAGTATTTTTAGGATTTTGTTAAATATTTAAGTTTTATAAGTTTCTTTATCTTTATTTTAATTTATAAAAATATAAATTTTATTAAAAATCGTTTATTTAAATTAAAAACAGAAAACAGAAAAATAAATAAAAATAAAAAAAGAAAAACGCGTAAAAAGTACTACCTGTCAACAGAATTCCTGAACCCCGCGACTTGCGGGGTTTTCTTCTCTTTTTGCCGCGACTCGCGGAGGGTTTCTGACACACGGACAAAACCCTAATCACGGGTTTTAATTTATTATTATTATTATTAATTACTTAATTATTATTATTATTATTAATTTTAGTTTTATTTTTACTTTTTACTTTATATTTATGTATTTTGTTTAATTAGTTTTATTAAAATTGAAAAATTAGTAGTTTTATTAAATAAATAATATAAAAATAATATTTTTATAAAAATTGTACTTTTTACAACTTTTTGTATATTTTTATATTTTGTACCTTTTTAATCGTTGTAGCGTAACTTTTATATTTTTTAGCTCATAATTAATTTTAAACTTAGTTTTTGCTATAGTTATTTTTACTCCTAGATTTTTAGGCTTTGCCGTAGAATTCCTTAAGTGCTTTTTCTTTAGACTAAGATTTAGGTGCTTTAGAATTTTGCGACGCCTTTTTAAGTTTTAGTTTCTTTTTAAGTTATTTCCATTTGGGATTTAGTTTTTCCTGTAAGCTTTAATATTTTTAGACCTTTTACTATGTATCAATTATCATTCCAATTAGTAATTTCAATTTGCGATTATAATTTTAAGTTAGTTATAGTAATAAGGTTAAATTAGTTAAGTATTTTTAAATTTTGATAAGTTTCTTTTATTTTTCCGTCACCTTTTATTTTTCAACCATTTTTTTTTTCTTTTTCGACATTTTTCGACGCGCAATCTTTTTCTCTCTTATTTCTCGCCATTCTAGTTTTAGGACTTAGAATTTTATTCTACTTCTTATCTAAATTTCTTAAAATTACGAAAATTTATTTTAAGTGGTTAAATTGATAGACATCAAAATTTTCTGGTTCGTAGTAATAGTTGGATTTGTACGTGGACCGGGTTATTGGAGCCAAACAGTCCTCAATTATATTGAGACCAAACGAATCCTGCCCCTCTGCTGCATCTTTTGGCTATTCGAAACGTGGGCAAAATCAGAAAAGTCTATTGATTGGATAACTTATTATAATTTTTCTTTCCTTTTAAAAACTAATAGGATATTCTGTGAATGCACCGAGCAAGACGTTCATCACCTTTTGTACGTTCACCACCTGTAACTAGATCAAGACATCGTTTAACAAATATAACCGCCGTTGATTTTTCTTTAGAATCGTCATCCAGTCGACCAAGTACTTCAGTTCAAATTTCCGATAATCCAGTTTTTGAAACAAACCTCACAATTGAGAAACCAGAAAATATTCAGGAACGGTTCATAGATCCTGAACCACTAAACTTTCCTCCGGAACCACCAATCATTCAAACAGAGATTGTTGAGGAACGAACTATTAAATCAGAATCATCTAGTGATACCGATTCAACAAATTCAATTATGGAGAATCTGGAACCTTTAAGTATGGAAGACCGAATGAGAGCTAAACGCACTGGCCAAGGTCACGCAATTACTCATCCAGACATTAATGCGCCAGATTATGAAATCAAAGGACAAATTCTACACATGGTGACTAATCAATGCCAATTTAGTGGTGCGCCGAAGGAAGATCCAAATGAACATCTACGTACCTTTAATAGGATCTGCACACTATTTAAAATACGAGAAGTGGAGGATGAACAGATATATCTCATGTTATTTCCCTGGACTTTAAAGGGAGAAGCCAAAGATTGGTTGGAATCGTTACCTGAAGGGGCGATCGATACATGGGATGTTTTAATTGATAAATTTCTTAAACAATTCTTTCCTGCATCTAAAGCCGTAAGACTTCAAGCAGAAATTGTTACGTTCACACAGAAGCCAAGTGAAACTCTATATGAGGCGTGGACAAGATATGGAAAGTTGTTAAGAGGATGTCCGCAACATGGTTTAGACACCTGTCAAATAGTACAAATATTCTACCAAGGATGCGACATCACTACAAGAAAAGACATAGATATAGCAGCTGGTGGTTCTATTATGAAGAAAACCGAAACTGATGCTTACAAAATTATTGATAATACTGCTTCCCACTCACATGAGTGGCACCAAGAAAAAGACATCATTAGATCATCTAAAGCAGCTAGAGCCGATTCTAGCCATGACTTAGATTCCATTTCCGCAAAGATAGATGCTTTCGAGAGACGAATGGAAAAGATGACTAAGGATATTCATGCTATACGAATTAGTTGTGAGCAGTGTGGAGGACCACATTTGACAAAAGATTGTCTCAGTATTGAATTAACAATGGAACAAAGAGAGAATATTTCATACATAAACCAAAGGCCTGGAAATAATTATCAGAATAATTATCAACCGCCAAGACCGATTTACAATCAAAACCAGAATTATAACCGAAATATTCCATACAACAACCAACAAGGTCCTAGCAATCAACAAGTATCCAATAATACTTACAATCAGCAAAGACCGAATTTTCAAAAACCACCACAACAAACCGATGATAAAAAGCCGAATTTAGAAGATATGATGACGAAGCTAGTTGAAACTCAAACGCAGTTTTTCACATCTCAAAAACAAACCAATGAACAAAATGCTCAAGCATTTAGAAATCAACAAGCTTCTATTCAAAATCTGGAACAAGAAGTAAGTAACCTAGCAAGGTTAATAGGTGAAAGAAAACCGGGAAGTCTACCTAGTGATACAAATGCTAACCCCCGGAATGAAACAGCTAAAGCTATTACCACAAGAAGTGGTACAACACTTAAACCACCTGAAATACCTGTAACTTCTGATGAAACTATTCCTACTACACAAGAACCACAACCTGATCAAGATAAGGAAAAAGAACCGGTAGTTGAAAAGGTTAATGAAGATAACACAGTTAAGGATAAACCTTATGTTAAACCATACCAACCACCACTTCCTTATCCGAGTAAAATGAAGAAGGAAAAACTTGAAGCCGAGCAATCCAAATTCTTGGATATGTTTAAACAGATAAATGTAAATCTTCCTTTCATTGATGTGATTTCAGGAATGCCAAGATATGCTAAATTCTTGAAAGATCTAATCACGAATAGAAAGAAAATGGAAGAACTCTCGGCTGTTACTATGAATGCTAATTGTTCAGCAGTGCTGTTGAATAAGATACCAGAAAAACTATCTGATCCAGGAAGTTTCACAATTCCATGTTTTCTGGGTAGTCTTAGTTCAATAGAAGCATTAGCAGATTTAGGTGCTAGTATAAATCTAATGCCGTATTCACTATACGCTAAACTAGACCTTGGAGAATTGAAACCAACTAGAATAAGCATACAACTAGCCGATAGATCAATAAAATATCCTAGAGGGATAATGGAGAACATGCTAGTTAAAGTTGGTACTTTAGTATTTCCAGTAGATTTTGTTGTTTTGGACATGGAAGAAGATTCTCAAGTTCCTCTCATATTAGGAAGACCATTCTTAAACACGGCTAAAGCAATGATAGACGTGTTCGGTAAGAAACTGACCCTAAGTATAGAGGATGAGAGTGTTACCTTTTCAGTTGATAGAGCAATGCAACAACCACAATCTGCAGATGATACATGTTATTATATTAAAACTATAGATGCACATGCAGAATTATTAGAAGAATTTCCAGAATTACAAGGAACAGGAGAATGTTCTTTAGGAGAAGGCAATGAACCAATTAATGAAGCTGAAATGTTAGCTACACTTATAGCTAATGGATATGAACCAACAACAGAAGAAATTCAAATGCTAAAAGAAGAAGACAGATATCGATATAAATCATCGATAGAAGAACCTCCGAAATTAGAGTCAAAGCCACTTCCAAACCATTTGGAATACGCTTATTTACATGGTGAATCTGAATTACCTGTAATAATATCGTCTTCTCTTACTGAAAATGAGAAATCACAACTCATTTCTGTGTTGAAAGCTCATAAACCAGCCATTGCATGGAAGATTCATGATATTAAAGGAATAAGTCCTTCGTATTGCACACATAAAATCCTTATGGAAGAAGGTCATAAAACGTATGTGCAACGCCAACGAAGACTAAATCCTAATATGCAAGATGTAGTTAAAAAAGAGATTATTAAACTGCTAGATGCAGGTTTGATATATCCAATTTCTGATAGTCCATGGGTAAGCCCAGTTCAATGCGTGCCTAAGAAGGGTGGCATGACTGTTATCACAAATGAGAAAAATGAGCTTATTCCTACTAGGACTGTAACAGGATGGCGTGTATGTATTGATTATAGAAAATTAAATGACGCCACCAGAAAAGATCACTTTCCCTTACCTTTCATAGATCAAATGTTGGAAAGATTAGCCGGAAATAGTTACTATTGTTTTCTAGATGGATTTTCCGGATATTTTCAAATTCCAATAGCACCCGAGGACCAAGAGAAAACCACATTCACGTGCCCTTATGGTACTTTTGCTTACAAACGCATGCCATTTGGACTTTGTAACGCCCCTGCAACCTTTCAAAGGTGTATGATGGCGATTTTTCATGACATGATAGAAGAATGCATGGAAGTATTCATGGATGACTTTTCAGTCTTCGGTGATACATTTAAATCATGTCTAGTTAATCTAGAACGAATGCTAATTAGATGCGAAAAATCAAATCTAGTACTTAATTGGGAGAAATGCCATTTCATGGTTAAAGAAGGCATCGTTCTTGGACATAAAATTTCAAAAGAAGGAATTGAAGTGGATAGAGCTAAAGTAGATGTAATTGCTAAACTTCCACATCCCACCAATGTTAGAGGAGTTAGGAGTTTTCTAGGGCATGCCGGTTTTTACCGACGTTTTATAAAAGATTTTTCTAAAATTGCCACTCCTATGAATAAACTCCTAGAAAAGGATGCGCCATTCATCTTTTCAGATGAGTGTATCAAATCTTTTAATATTCTTAAAGAAAAACTCACTAATGCACCGATCATGATAACACCAAATTGGAATCTATCATTTGAACTAATGTGCGATGCAAGTGATTTTGCAATGGGAGCCGTTTTAGGACAAAGGATTGAAAAACGATTTCAACCTATATATTATGCTAGTAAGACATTACAAGGAGCACAAACGAACTATACAACTACTGAAAAAGAACTCCTTGCTATTGTCTTTGCTTTTGACAAATTTCGATCATATCTCGTTCTAGCAAAAACGGTGGTCTATACCGACCATTCTGCTCTTAGATACCTATTTTCAAAACAAGATGCTAAACCAAGATTAATCCGTTGGATCTTACTCTTACAAGAGTTTGATATTGAAATCCGAGATAAAAAAGGAGCAGAAAATCTCGCCGCTGATCATCTTTCTCGTCTTGAAAATCCCGAATTAGAAGTTCTGAATGAATCGGCCATACAAGACAACTTTCCTGATGAATATCTATTGAAGATAGATTATAAAGAAATCCCATGGTTTGCAGACTATGCAAACTACTTAGTTTGTGGATTCCTTGAAAAAGGATTATCGTACCAAAGACGAAAGAAATTCTTCAGTGATATAAAACACTATTTCTGGGAAGATCCACATCTGTTTAAAAGTTGTCCCGATGGAATAATACGCCGATGTGTATTTGGAGATGAAGCAAGTAAAATTTTAAATCATTGTCACACAGGACCAACAGGAGGGCATTATGGGCCTCAACTAACAGCAAGAAAAGTTTATGAAGCTGGATTCTATTGGCCTACAATTTACAAAGACGCACACCTTCTTTGCAAATCCTGTGATGCATGTCAAAGGGCCGGAAAAATAAGTCAACGCGATGAAATGCCACAAAATGTCATCCAAGTATGTGAAGTATTTGACATTTGGGGTATTGACTTTATGGGTCCATTTCCAAAATCTCATAATAATCTATATATACTCGTAGCCATTGATTATGTATCTAAATGGGCGGAAGCACAAGCTCTCCCAACTAACGATGCACGAGTTGTAGTTAATTTTTTAAAACGTCTTTTTGCAAGGTTTGGAACACCGAAAGCTTTAATAAGTGATCGGGGTACTCATTTCTGTAATAATCAACTTGAGAAAGTTCTTAAAAGATATGGAGTAACTCATAAAATCTCCACCGCATATCATCCACAAACAAGTGGACAAGTTGAAAATACAAACCGAGCTTTAAAACGTATTCTAGAGAAAACCGTAGGATCAAATCCGAAGGAATGGTCCATTAAATTGGAGGATGCACTCTGGGCTTTTAGAACAGCCTACAAAACTCCAATTGGAACCACACCTTTTAGACTGGTGTATGGAAAAGCATGTCATCTTCCAGTAGAAATTGAACACAAAGCATTTTGGGCTTTGAAAACATGTAATCTTGATTTACATGAAGCTGGACGTCTACGATTAAGTCAACTAAACGAATTAGAAGAATTAAGACATGAAGCATACGAAAATTCGTTAATCTATAAAGAAAGAACGAAGAAATGGCATGATAAAAGAATCAGAAGTTCAAAAGAATTTAAAGAAGGAGACAGAGTTCTTCTTTTCAATTCACGATTCAAGCTATTTCCTGGAAAATTGAAATCAAGATGGTCTGGACCATTCATAGTCAAAAGAGTTTTCCCATACGGAACGATAGAATTAATAAATTCAAATGGGATTGAATTTAAAGTTAATGGTCACAGAGTTAAACATTACATACATGGTCCGATGGAAGTCGACAACGAAGTTAATCACAATTTCGACACCACAGCTAACTAAGTGTGGGGAGAATCAAGTCTTTAAAGGATAAATATGTATTTCTGTTAGAGTTAGATTGTCTGTTTTCGTGTAGTTCTCGAAAATGGAACACGTATGGTCTTTCCCTAGCAGACCCTAAAGAACTAGTCTTCTCCCCCCATTCTGAATTTTTATTTTTTTAGGTTTTTACGAAATGAAGACTGCCTGTGAACTAAACCATGGTCTAATGCTACACGCTTTGATCACTAAAAGAAATAATGACATACTACCGAGTGAATTAGTATCAGTAATCAGAGAAAGAATGGACGGAGTTAGAAAAGGATCCAGATGCGAAGATAATAAGTTACAATTTGGTAAAGGAAAATCAAAATCCGCAGCGAAAAGAAGAGCACGACACCTAGAAAAATGTCACAAATGCGGAAAATGGTCACATGGAGGTAAATGTTCAAATAATCAAACCTATTCAAATACCGAATTTGTTACTTTATGCAGAGACGGACCGTTCATATGTTTAGAAGAAAAGACAATGAATGCTCGAGGTTACGCCTATGCAGCCATGGAAGACCAATTAAACCGACTATCTTATGAATATAATAGATCATATAACTAAGAAATCTATTTCACAGGTATGTCTGTACAGTTTTTATTTTTATTTTTATTTTTAACCTTTTGATAATAAACGCTAATTTGTTCGCTAAAAAGTATTAAATTGGTATTAAATAAAATTAGGTTTGGCGACCGAAATTATTGATATTGTTCAAAAATTTATTACATCACTGCGAAATTTAACGTTTATTCTTAAGGTATAAATATCTTTAATCAATCAACCCAAAATATTTCAAAAATTCGTCATGAGTTAAATTAGGTCTTGGAACCGAAATTACTTTACCGAAAAGAGGGGCGCATATTTTTGATAATATTTGACTGATTAAAGTGGGATAAAAAGACAAAAATATTTTTAAATTTATTTTTATTATGTTTTTAATCTTAATATTTAAACCTTAAATTAATATTGTAAACTTTATAAAAACAATATATTTAAAATTGTAAATATTTGAAAAATTAATATAAGTTTGATATGAATTTATGAATTTTTAAATTAAGTTTGGTGTGAATTTTTAATTTTTAAAATATGAATTTTAATTTTATGCATTTCAAATTTTAAGTTTGGTGTGAATTTTTAATTTTTAATTTTTTAATTTTAAATTTATTATTTAAGTTGTGTGAATTTAAAAACAAAAATTTACTTTATCTCATTAAGTTAAGAATATGATTTTTAAAATTCGTCGTAAGTTGAAGACTAGGTCTTTGAACCGAAATTGCTTTACCCAAGGGAGGGACGAGAACTTTTATTATCATTATTTTTAATCTTGTTGATTTAAAGTATGCCAAAAACATTAAAAAACCCAAAAATCTTAGCTTTTAAAACAATCGCTACAAAAAGACAAATTTTAAAATTTTGTCGAGGGACGGACTAGGACATCGATCCGAAACGACCTCGTCCTAAATAACAAGGGAAACAAAATTTTAAAATTAATTTCTTAATTGTTTTATAAGTTAAAGATTATAAAAAAAAAAAAAAAAAAAAAAAAAAAAAAAAAAAAAAAAAATAACTCCGCGACTCGCGGAGTTTTAAGTTAAAACCTCCGCGACTCGCGGAGGGACCAAATTACAGAAAAAAAAATAAAACTAGCTGCTCGAACTGATCACTCTCACACACACATAAACACCCAAATACAGCTCGAACAGAACCCGAAAACCCACGAAAATCACCCCCAAAAATCTCAATTTTTAACCGTTAATCACCAAATTTTTTGCTACAATCATGTTGAGAAGGATGATATCTAGAAACTACTCAAGAAAACAGGTACAATTACACCCCAAATCACCTTTAAATCCGAATTTTAGTGTGTTCTTGAGCATATTTTCATAATTTGAATTTTGTTAATTTTTAGTGTAATTAGTGTTAAATTGTTAGTATATTATGCATGTATAACCTAGATTGATGCTTGTTAACATGATTTGAAGCCAAAAACTTCAAAATCTTTAGAATCTAGGGTTTGTGTTCTTGAGCAAATTTGGGGCTTTTTGATATAAACAGGTTATGGCCGATTTTTGTCATGAATTGTTGCTAAATTGAGTAGTGTAACATGTCTAGGTAGTTAAATGATCCAAACTTTGAGCCTAAACATGATTTTGAGAATTAAAGTGGACTTTTTCAAGTCCAAAATTCATGAACTTGATTTTTGAAAGATAATGCCATTTGAGACTTGTTTATTTGCTAATAATGATTATTTTGACATGTTATTTGAGTTGAATGCTTATGAACTTGGCGAAAATTTTCGTATATGCTTATTTGAAAAAGTGTAGATTTGATAAAAATGTGAAAATAAGCTTAAGTTTGATATAAATTGATAATGTCATTGTAATTATTTTGATTGATGATTTTGCTGACACTAATGCATATTTGGATGCACAAAATTTGTGTTTGATGTGTTTTGCAGAATGAAAGGGGTGAATCTTCATCCCAAGCCCGCCATGCTCCTGCTGAGAACTTGGAACAACAGGAGGTAGATAACTACTACAAGCAGGATGTACCTCATCCAGTCATGACCTTTTCAGATATGCACTTGGAACAGTTGCACCCGAACTTGCGATTTGACAGACTTTGGATAGATTATCCAAAATATCAACGGGGTTTGCATACTCTTCACTCTAAGGTTGTTGAGGTACCGAGGGTCATAGAATGGGGACCCTTGGAAGCTGTAGAATTGGCCGGGCCAATTAGGGAATTACTGGTACAGAGGTATGGTAATTCTTATTTTAATGACTGGATATGTTTATTCACCATACGCAGACCTGTATATAAAGTATGGTGTGAAGAGTTGTTATGTAGTATAGAGTTGAATGATCGGGTAGCTAGTTTAACCGATCGTTCTTTTGTTAGATTTTTGTTAGGCGGTTCGATGCGCCACATGTCTTTACTAGACATGGCTCAGGCTTTACGTATATATACGCCTGAGGAATTAGCGTCTGCCGATTGTAGAGGATTGATACTAAACGGTAGGAAAATAGATGAGAATTTTGATACACACGGTGTGTGGAGTCAAATGACAAGCCACCACCGTTTCAAAGGGGGAAACTACTCTTATTTGGATATAGATAGAGCCGAATTAAGAGTAATACATAGGTTTTTAGCTAATTCGATTACACAAAGGGGTAAAAACAAAGAAAAGGTAAATGAACAAGATTTGTTTTACCATATGTGTATTCGAGACCCACACAGCGCTGTAAGTATACCATATTGTGTGGGTTATTATTTATCAGCTATGGTTCGAGGGATGCGTCCACATAGCATAATAGGAGGTGGTATTTTTATTACTTTGATTGGTGAATATCTCGGTGTGGATATAAGTCGGGGGGAATTATTAGAAGAAGAGCCGGAACCCCGCGACACTATAGGTTTAAATGTGTACCATGGTGCGAAAGTGTTGAAGCGGCGAAATAACGCCGCAGTACGATACAATGGTAGACATCCACAGGTAGAGAGAAACCAGGAACAAGGTAATGTAGGAGGGGGGAACCAGATGCAAGAAATGCAAAGGTTTATAGCTTCTCAGGAATACGAAAATGCTAGACAGAGAGCATTTGAAGATTGGCAAGTTCATCAGAACCAGATCATAGCGCATTGCCAACATATAGGTAGAAACTATATTCCTACACCGAAACCCGTCTTCCCTCCTTGGTCGATAGAGATGCAGCCACCATATCCTACGTATGACCCTGCCGAGGCATTCTATAGCACTTATGGTTATGCGTGGAACCCCTATTGGTACCAATATCATCCTTAGTTTACTTATTTTTATTTTTATTTTGTAATTTGTAATTATTGATATGTTTAATATTTTTTGTTAATATTGTAATCATTTTTATATTTATCTAACTTTTATTCTTAGATTTTAATAATTTTTGAATGTGGGGTAATATACCAAACTTCAAAAATATGTATATATGTTTGCAGTTTATCTTATGTACACAACAGGGTAAAACAATGCATTTTCAAAGACTGGCATTAAGTTCAGCAAAAGCAAGTAATTTTGACGACAATGATGCAAAATATATGTGAAATAACAACAAGACGGAATGAACAAATGATGTGCACCATTTATCATTCAGCAAACAAACGCCAATATATTTGGAAACTTTGGTAAAAATTTAATCATTTTCACACAAATCACCCTCAATAATTTAAATTGTTACTGATTTCTTGCAAATGAGGGCATTGCAAGATCTTAAGTGTGGGAAGGGGTTAAATTCTTTCGGATTTTAAAATTTTTATATTAAACACTTGGTTACCATTAAAAATACTAGTAAAGCAGTAGTTGTATTAGAATCTAGTGCTCTCTGATAAAAAAGAACAGCCCTAGTCTTATATACTGACTACCCAATTCTAGTAAAATTTTTCAAAATTTTCAATTAAATGAATTCAAAATCATGTTTATACATATTTATGAACGATAAAACTAGGTTTTAACACCGAAATTATTGTTACCTCGGAAAGGACATAAATTGAGAAACAAACTAAAATGTTAAAATTCATTTAAAATGGAATAGAGGACGATAAAAAAGAAAAAAATAAAAAGCCAAGTGTGGGAAAATTTACCAAGTTATTTTAAACATATGTCACATATATTTGTAACAAATAACTGAAAATACTTTTTGCTTTGGACTAAACTAAACTGTTTTACCCAATGAAAGAAAAGAAGAGATGGATCTACACGATGAATCAATTCCATCATTAAAAGGAAGTAAAGTCTTCCGAAAAAGACACGCGCTTCTTGATTTAGGTCATGAAGTTGTCGTTCAGACCAGCTGTAGGTTGACGAAAAATCTAGAAAAGTCATCACTAAAATCAGCAGGAAATCCACGGACCTCAGCATTAAACAGGGTCGCCAAGTGGTCAGATTTATCCTAACCATGAGAAGGATTTATCTCGTACAATGGGGAGGCACCGTGCAAATTAGCTGGATAAGACTAATGAATCAGATCCCCAGAAAGGATAATCTCCTTAAAGATTAAAAATCAGCTTTTAAGCCTGATATTACTCAATCCTTGAGATTGACCTTAAAGATTGAGAATTACAAACTCATGGAATTCAATGATATCTAAACTCGAGCTTAAACGAGAAAATATTTTGATCAAAAATACAAACCGATTTGTTTTCTGAAAACCCTATTTTCAATGCGTTCATTACCATTGAACGTAAAATCCTAGGAATTCACCTGGAATTCATTAGGTCACCTGAACTAAATCGGGTGTCAACCGTAAGAACGGTGGTTGCATAGCATGGTCAAAGACAGGACCTTGTGCCAGACCGACAAATTATAAGGGTGAGCTTTACTATTGCTCCTACCAAGTATAGTAATTGCGTCCGACACGTTATAGACCATAATCAAAAGCATGTCACGGGACATTGCCTTAAACAGTTGCTTGTTCAACGCTTTCCTTTAAAACCGGACGGTAGTTTGCCGAAAGGTAATATACGGAACAAGTAAACTGGACGTGTTGCTTTCCAAATACAAGGTTAGCAAGTGGGTGACACAAAACCGCAAGTTTTGAGCTAAAATTTTCAAATCTGAAACCCACCAAACCCACAAATATTTTGCAAACACCGGTAAAGGGTTATTCCGGAAAACTTATCTAGGGTAAAAACTAGATTTAATTTTCAAAAGATCAAATGTTTTCATAAAGATCCAATTTCCTTAATGGATCTAAATTTTTATAGTCATGTGGGACTGTAAACCATATCGTTACTACCATTGTTTATACCGCCGTATAGAAATCACTGATGTACAAAGTGTGAAGAATAAAGAAGTGATTCTAGTATTTCAAGACGATATTGCTTGAGGACAAGCAACGCTCAAGTGTGGGAATATTTGATAATGCTAAAAACGAACATATATTTCATAGCATTATTCCTCAAGAAAGACAAGCTTTTAGTTGCAATTGTTCTATTTACAAGTGATATTCGTTTAAATAATAAAAGGTGAAGACAAAAGACAGATTCGACGATTTGAAGACGCAAACGACCAAAAAGCTCAAAAGAACAAAAGACAATCAAAAAGGTTCCAATTATTGATAAGAAACGTCTCGAAATCACAAGAGTACAAGATTCAAAACGCAAAGTACAAGATATTAAATTATACGCGAGGACGTTCGAAAATCCGGAACCGGGACTAGAGTCAACTCTTAACGCTCGACGCAACGGACTAAAAATTACAAGTTAACTATGTATATAAATATAATATAATATATAATTAATTATATTAATTATATATATATTATATATATATATTATTAAAACCGTCGGCAGCCAGAAACTCCAAGGGAGTAAATTGAAAATACCTCTCCGCGACTCGCGGAGTTTGAAGGGCTTTTTGCCGCGAGTCGCGGAACCCCAAAATTCATTTCTGGCTATAAAGCCAACCGAATTCTGATCGAATTTTACATCTTTTTTTTCTCTTCCTCTTCATAAGTAATATATATTTATATTTATAATTTATATTTTAATTTTAATTTTAATTATAATTCTAATAATAAGGGTATGTTAGCGAATGTTGTAAGGGTGTAAGTCGAAATTCTGTCCGTGTAACGCTACGCTATTTTTAATCATTGTAAGTTATGTTCAACCTTTTTATATTAATGTCTCGTAGCTAAGTTATTATTATGCTTATTTAAAACGAAGTAATCATGATGTTGGGCTAATTACTAAAATTGGGTAATTGGGCTTTGTACCATAATTGGGGTTTGGACAAAAGAACGACACTTGTGGAAACTAGGCTATGGGCTATTAATGGGCTTTATATTTGTTTAACTAAATGAAAGTTTGTTAATGTTAATATAAAGATTTACAATTGGGCGTCCCTATAAACTACCATATACACTCGATCGGACACGATGGGCGGGGTATTTATATGTACGAATAATCGTTCATTTAACCGGACACGGGAATGGATTAATAGCCACTAGAATAATTAAAACAGGGGTGAAATTACATTCAAGGGTAATTGGTGTAATTGTTAACAAAGTAGTAAAACCTTGGTTTACACGCAGTCGATAACCTGGTGTATTCATTTAACAAAGTATTAAAACCTTGTTACAATTCGAATCCCCAATTAGTTGGAATATTTATCTTCGGGTATAATAATAATTTGACAAGGACACTTGCAATTTATATTTATGACTGATGGACTGTTATGGACAAAAACCAGACGGACATATTGAATAATCCAGGACAAAGGACAATTAACCCATGGGCATAAAACTAAAATCAACACGTCAAACATCATGATTACGGAAGTTTAAATAAGCATAATTATTTTATTTCATATTTTATTTCCTTTATTTTATATTTAATTGCACTTCTAATTATCGCACTTTTATTTATTGTTATTTTATTTTATCGCACTTTTAATTATCGTACTTTTTAATTATCGCAATTTAATTTTTATCGCATTTTTATTATTCGCAATTTCATTATCATTATTTACTTTACGCTTTAATTTACAGTCTTGTATTTATTTTATATTTCACATTAGGTTTTAACTGCGACTAAAGTTTTAAAATCGACAAACCGGTCATTAAACGGTAAAAACCCCCCTTTATAATAGTAATATTACATATATATATATTTGTATTTTTATAAAAGTAAACTAATATAGCGTTGAGCTTTGTTTAAAGATCTCCCTGTGGAACGAACCGGACTTACTAAAAACTACACTACTGTACGATTAGGTACACTGCCTATAAGTGTTGTAGCAAGGTTTAAGTATATCCATTCTATAAATAAATAAATATCTTGTGTAAAATTGTATCGTATTTAATAGTATTTTCCTAGTAAAATATAAGCTATTTTGTATACACCTCGCGAAACATCACTCACCCTATGGAGAATGGAAGAAGGTACTCCATATCATGAATCAAATCTACCACCTAACCTTGGAGTACTCGACCCGCTCACCGGCGAACCTGTTCGCAACACAGTTTATACCCTTTTTGCCAGAATTTTTCGTCTTGAGACTACCATTAACGGAACTAGAGAAGATATCCAATATCTACCTCACACTGATAACCAACCAGGGTTAGTAGAAGAAGTTAAAGAACTCCGAGCTCGAGTGTTAACTTTAGAGAGCACGGTACACAGTTTGCAAGCACCAGCAGTATCACCAACACCAGTCACATCACCAACCTTAGCACCAACAGCACTAGTACCACCAACAACAACATCCACATCACCAGCTTCGACATCTCATTCTGTACCTCGAGTATAATCATCGTTCTACATGACGTTCTACATCATTTATCTCCGTTCGACATGATGATTATGTAAACTCTAATGTTTTAGAGATGATATATTCTTGTTCAAACGGTAAATCAAATGAGTTTAATATATTAACTCATTAAATCCATGATTACATCTGACGAAAATATATATGTATATATATTTTCATAAAGATTGTAAAAAAAAAAAAAATTCTTTCGTACAAACTGTTAATGAAGAAAATATTTTAACGGGTAGGTAATACCCGGGGAATATTTAGATTTCACATTAATAAGTTACACTGTACAATCTTCAAATCTGATTCAACAGTCATTCACTATCCTACTTACATCCACAGATATATGAATTCGTTCACCGCAGAATAACCATCTTTATTCAATTTCATATTTGGATTTTGATTTACCAGAATCCAACAAGTGGCATAATGAAGAAAACATTGGACAAAATAAAATTTGTTAGAAACAAACAAATTAACTATGAAAAATTCTATTAAGAATCCACGCTAACTGTTCCTAACTAACATATTACGTTTTATTTATCGCAATTTAATTATCGCAATTTATATTCTCGCAATTTTTTTTATCGTCATTTAATTTCTGTTATTTACTTTACGCATTTCATTTATTGTCATTTAATTTCTGTATTTATTTTACACACTTTAAATATCGGGACACGTATACAAGGTTTTGACATGTCATATTGACGCATATATATATGTTATTTGGAATAACCATAGACACTCTATATGCAGTAATGATTGAGTTCTCTATACAGGGTTGAGGTTGATTCTATAATAATATATAGTTTGAGTTGTGATCGAGTCTGAGACATGTACACGGGTCACGATATGTATTAATTAATCCGAATATTATAAATTAAACCATATATGAATTGTTGAATTGCTAAATGTGGACTATCAATCGAGGACTACCAACATTGGACAATTAAAATGAATTAAAATATTGATTATAACATATGAAACTAAACAATTCTTCAAGTTTTCCACTTGATTTCATCTTAAACCTCATTTATATCTTGACGATTACAATCTGCATTTAAACCTTTCATGATCCTTGAAAACACCTCAATCGAGAGGATGAACCAACCGCATTTCATCTACAGAAAGAAAGATTTATACATATAGTATTGCACCTGAGAAACTCTCGGCAACTGAGTAAAAGTTTAACACGTAGCCGCGTCAGATCCTTTGGCATTTATTAGCAAAAATAACTTTGCGATCCCTTTTCAAGGTAGTCAATTTTGTCACAGCTCCAGCAAGTCAACTTCGACTTTTCATTTGAAGTAGCCTTACTATAATCCTGATATATACGATTACCCTTTGATACCAGAGAATTCTTTTATATTCCACCATATTACCAGCAGATATACCAGCAACCTCGTTACTCCTTGGTTTAAATCTCTCCGATAAATCATTATATTTATTTATTGAAACACTATCATATACTCGTCCGCATCTTGTAACGAGAACTGTCATATCAATTATCGGGAATCAATAATCATTACTTTAAAAACGCACAGCATATCTACATCAACAGTTATATGTATAACATTTATCTTTTAGAATTATGGTCTTTCATTCTGAAATTCTGAACAGCACTCAGCCTACAAACCAATACTCTGAATGTTGAAAAAGCTGAATGAAGCAGCAGAAACTATAGACAACCGTAAACGACCTTAATCGTCGGAAGTTTAATGATAAAGAATAGTATGTTGGAAAAGCTCAGAAAAGTTGGAACTGAAAAATGGATTGAACTAACCATGAAGGAGACCAAGGACAAATACAAGGACCATACCCTATATTCAAAGAATCCAGATAATTCTGGATCCGTTGAAATCTTTAGAGAATATCTTGCTCCGAAGTCATGTTAAAATTTTGCGGAAAATCTTTCTCCATCAACCAACGAACTTAGAAATTCCAAAATATCATCATCAATATTTTCGATATTTCTGAGGATATTTTCATAAATATTCTCGTACGAAATTACATACCTCTTCGTGCTTCCTGTGTATCATTATAATGGAAACATTCAATAGAAAATTTAGTACCGAAAAGCAGATTATGCGAAACTATGAAGAAAGCCGTGGATAAATCACAAAGAATAAGTTTGACTTCAAAGAATTCAAAGAATTCAAATAATTCAATGTCTGCTAAGGTCTTTAGTGAATATCTTGCTCATTACTCTAAACCCTTGCAAACAATAGTTTCTATCATCCTCTGATCTTAGATATTCCGAGATATTATCGTATCTTTCATTATAAATATCCTCCATGTTTCTGAAGATATTTTTATAACTATTCTTATCTGAAATCATTAATCTCTTCGTACTATCAGTGTTACATCATATAGAAACTGTTAGTTTCTATATTCTGTAAACTTTCGAGCTTAACATATGAAAGCTATTGAAGTAATGTTGGGAAATTGATGCATAGTTACTTAATACTATTTTTAAAACTTTTCGATAATCAACAAGATTTGAACAATCCGTGTCACCTTAATCAACTCAAACTCAATGTGTGTAGTGTTTATGTTTGAATGCAGAAAGAAAAGTAAATAACATAAACACAAAGATTTATAGTGGTTCGGGTGGATGTTAACTAATCCACCTTAATCCACTTCCCAATTCACTAATCGGGATTTTTGCTTCATTAAGCCTTTTCTTCAAATCCGGTGGAGATCCGATTTACAAGTCTTGTACTTCTTTGTAGACAACAAACCTAATCTTTCTATCCCTTTGAAAGATGACCTCTAACTTAGATCAACTTGTCTTCACCTTGGACAAGTATTAATCCCCAATGGAATTAATCAACTTCCTAATTCCCTTTAAGGAATAAGATAGCTAAGGTATCTTACGCTTCTAGTTACAAAGTACAAGACTCACCATTTCTAGTGATGAAAATCCTAAGACAATTCAAAGGATAATACAACACTAAGTAAACTCACAAAGATAGTAATTTAATAGTAAGTTTACAACCCTGCTACAATCTATGAGATCATAGAACTTCTCTTGCTAATCACCAAAATATATATGAATTATGATCTTGTGATTCTCTGATGAATTTGAATTGAAGCATGCAAGAGGGTCAAATCCTTAAAGCTCCGTGGGTCGACCGCACGTTTTCAGATCACTTTCATCTAGCAGTTGTATGGCAGTTTGAATCCATTCAAACCTGGTTCTTTTAGCCTCTTTACTTCATTTAATACCTGCAAAAGATACCCAACATCCTATACAAGTACTATATGCATTAAGTGTATGATTCTCCTTAGTTGTATCCTTTTGATAGTAACTTGTCATAACCAAAGAGGGAACCCCAACATTCTTGGATACAAGTCTTGATAACCAATTGAAGTAATCTTAGATTTGTCATAATATCTTGTTTGTTTTTAACACACTTGCTTAATTCCTCTTTGATGGTCAACATGTCATTGATGACAATAACCTAGGTAATCACTAAGCATGTTATTATTCATGTTAAAGCTTGCACATAGATTAATTAGATGTGTTAATGATGTCTTACCTAGTGAAACAAATAAGTTCAATTAAGTATGTTGCAAGACATCATGTTAATCAAGACTAAACCATTATTAGACATGTTACTAAACTTAGACATGTCTCTTTTGATATTTCAGTAAGTGTGTTAATACTTATTTAAGCACTTAAGACTACTTGATTATGACATATCAATTGTTATCAACCAAGTTAAACTTAATGCATTTGGGTAGGCTAAGCATACATTTGTAATTTCCTAACCTATGGCATATAGTAAGACAAAATTCATACATATACATATATTAAGTAACTACTAGCAAGTTGACATTTAGCACATAGTCAAATAATACTCATGTATTATGTAACGACCCGACTTTTTCGACTTGCTTTCGTGCTTTGTGTTTTCGCGAAACTGTGTATTTGTGCGTACTGAGCTATATTATACTCTGGAAACTTTCTACATGTTGATTACTTTCATTTATATGTTAAAACGTATCATTAAGTACGTAGGATAGTTAACTTAACCCCCGGACGCCTTTATGACCGTTAGTGTTACTTGACGTTTTTAACGAACTGCGTACACGTTTAACTTTTGTCGTAATCGGAATATTATGACTACGAAATATTGATTGTTATTTTATAATAACCATTACTTAGGTTTTTGGATGCTTAATTACGCTTAGTAATTTACTTATGCTTACTAGTTAGTCTTGTTGGACTTTCTACCTTGTTGGACCTTAGCCCACCCTACACTAGTTAGTGGACTATTTAATTAGCCCAATTATAAATAACTAGTGACCCATTAATAAGTAAGACAAATGCCCATTTATTAGAGGGAACATACTAGCATTTTTGTCAAGTATTATCCTTAATGTTGCATGGGATCCTAACATAAGCACCAACTTTAGACAACCATTAACCAAAAAGCAAAAAAGTGTCCCCCTTGTCCCCCCATACAACCCACGGCCACCATCACCTTCCCACCTCCTCACCACCTATAAATACAAGCCTTATTTCACCCATTTCACACTTAATCTCATTTGCAATTTACACACACTTACTCTCTAATTCTTTCTCTAGCCTTTCTCTCTCTAAAAAGTGTAAGTATTTGATTTTTCTTCTTCTTCTTCCCTTCTCTCTCACGAAATCATCATCATCATCAAAGGGTCTAGCTTTTTAGCTTTTGATCTTGATTACATCTTGTAGATTCAAACATGGATTTGAATCCTTCAAGAACATGAAAGATTCAAGCTTTCTAGCTTTGAATCTTCACCTATTTTGTAGATCTAAATCTTTTAGCTTTAATCTTGTTATTTTGTTATAAAGATTTAAACTTGTGTTTGTAATCTTCATATAACTTAAAGATCCAAGCTTTATGCTTCAAGATCTTCAAGAACAACCAAGATTCAAGCTTTCTAGCTTTGAATCTTCATTTCTTTTGTTGGATCTAAGTTTTCTAACTTATGATCTCATTATTTTGTTATAAAGATCAAAACTTGTGTTTGTGGTCTTCATGTAACTTAAAGATCCAAGCTTTATGCTTCAAGATCTTCAAGAACACCAAAGATTCAAGCTTTCTAGCTTTGTAATCTCATAACTTGTGTGAAAAGAATCCAAGCTCTCTAGCTTAGGGTTCCATCACTTCATTTAATTAAGATTGTGTTCATATTTATTTGATTGAAGTAAAGTTTGTAGCTTTAATTGTAAATAGAACTTGTATTTGTGTTAAGACTAAGGATATGATGTAACCTTGGTTCATCATCCATCTAAGACTCTTAAATGAGTTGTGTTCTTACTTGGTCTTAACATATTGTGTGTTGATGGTTGAATCTTGGTCAAGGTGATGCTAACCCATCAATGAGTTGTACACTTGAAGCTACAAGCATCAAGGATGAGAACCGTGATGAGCATCAAGCACCAAGAACCCCACCGGAGCACTTGTTTACTATTTTTATGGATCTGATCCGATTCCTGGACTTCTGGAAAATTGATTTTCAGTTAGTTCGTTTTGAGTAGATGACTTTTCGTTTAGGCCTCATCTTAATCCGATATACGGTTTAGGATTTATGGCCTTCCGAAAGTCACTACGCCTTTGTAACGTTGTGCTGAAATTTCTGATCTACTCGCACTTAAACCATCGCCACGGTCAAATGAAGATGAGTTAGATTCTGAAAATTGGTCAGCAGTTAGATGACTCACATACGGAGCCATAGCCACTGACTACGCATCTTTTCGATTTGTATAGAGGTCGTAACAGCTGTCCGAAGTCAGCCTTTTGTTTCGATCTCTATTCTTGTTAAACTTACCTTAGTATTGATGAATGATGATGATAATGATGATGTCGATGATGACACTTAAACTTAATTTATTCACTTTTAAACTTATTGGAACAACATACTGACCTAGTGACCTTTGACTTAGGTTGACGACCTTTCGAACCGACTTACTACCTGCATACGTTTCATATCGACTTTTACTGCTTATTCACTGTGAGTTATAGCTTCCCTTTTTACTTATACTATTTTTGGGACTGAGAATACATGCGCTTTTTATGTTTTACTTACTTGACACAAATACTTAAACTTATTGTATGTGTGGGTTATATGACGGCATAAACTTTCCCCTTAGCACGGTAACGTTTAATCATTAGTTTTGAACCGGTGAACGCGAATATTAGATATAGATCCATAGGGTTTGACATCCCCACTCGGGCTAGTCGCGTTAGCATTTAACGGGTGTTTAATTTTTCGAGGACATACGCATTCGCCAAGTATACTTTTAGAGGGTATTACTATTACGTTAAGTTAGTTACCGTTTGCTCACGGATAAGCATATACTTTTCATACTGTTTTGAATATGAAATCTCGTGGTCTACATTACTTTACTGATCACGAACAAACTATAGCTCACCAACATTCGTGTTGACTTTTTAAGCGTGTATTTCTCAGGTGCTTAGACGTTGTTGCTTCCGCTGTTAGATTTGCTATCTTGGTGTTATAGACTTGCTGTATTAGATTTCCGCTGCATTACTTAGAGATGTCTCAATCATGGAACTTTTATCTTGCATTCGTAACTTATGTTATTTTCAAATAATGACTTTGTAACGACCTTTGTGTCACGTTATCTTTTTATGAATGCAAAACTGGTTTTCAAATAGCATGTAGTAATTGACCGTGTAAAGATCCTGTTGTTGACGAATCGTACACGATGGTTTTGTACGGGGCGTCACATATTAGTAGCAAGTAGTCAAGTAATACTTATGTAATGACTAGCAAGAGATCACTAATTAATCTAGGATTAAACATATAATGATGACATAACATTGTATCAAGGCTATGTAAGTTTACTTGCAAATGTGGCATTTTGCAAAATTAATGTATAAATATACATTAATGTCCAACACATGTACAAGGAAGGAACAACACTTGGTTGAGACTTGATGACCATCCTAAGTATGTTTAAATAAATTTTAGGAGCACAAGTTTTCCTGTAACACTTATGTGTTATCCTAAATCAAGGCTAAATCATCATTAATGTGTCATTAGGTGTGATTAACTAAGATTAGTGTTCTAGTGACCAAAACTCTTTTGAATATGAATGGGGCAACTATTCTAAGCATGTTTAAACAAGTTTCATAAATTATAGATGCCCCGAAGTGGTCAAACTTTATTTGATCAAAGATTTAAACAGAACCTTCTGCGGTCGACCCACGGTCAGTTGTGAGGTCGACCGTGCACTTGGTTTCATACCGGGGTGCAGGGTCTTCCACGGTTTGACCTGCGGTCGACTGTGGACCAAACCATGTGATATACAATTTAGTTTAAGCTTTATTTAGTTTGGTCTTTTGCTAGAGTAAGTGTGGATTCGTGAACTTGTATATTTATGTCAACATGTCTACCATCACCTTTAGCTATGTGCATGTGTCATCATCAAAACACTTATTGACATTGGTTAAGATTAATATTATAGTTAAGAATAAACCAACATCTTCCCCAACATTCTCTCCCATTTTGACGATGACAATCACATAAGTGAAGGTGGACATTTATCTATAAATACGCAACCTTCTCCCCCTTTTGTCGAAGCAAAAAGGTTAGCTCCCCTGGAACTAAGCACGCCCTAAGAAAAATGTTCCCCCTTGAATCATAAACGGTGGAAAATAATAACCACGGAATATAAACCACCAAACAAACAATTTTTATTCATTCCTAAGAAGAAGAAAAAATAACAAGATAGGATCATGCATAGTGTCTCACATGAGATTAGCATGAGGATTACAAAGAAGTGGGTTAATGTCTATCATAGGGATGAGATGTGCTTCCTCCACACGTGAACTTGACTAAGAATTTTCTTAGCAGTTTGTAGGTTCGTCGATTTTGACGATGAAGCATGACACGTTGAATGGGTAATAATTGTTCCGTGTTTCAATTTTTAGTTTAGCGATCCGCGAAATGCGAAAGTGAAACTCAAAACAAATTTGAAAACTAAAACGTATGACATGAAACTGAAATTGAAATGCAATGCACGAAATTGAAGCTGAAAACTGAAGAACCGGAACTAAAAACTAAAACGCAAAATTGAAATGTTAAATTGAAAACTCAAATGCGAATTTGAAACTAATACACGAAAATGAAAACTAAAACGTGAAACTAAAAACTAATATGCGAAACTTAAAAACGCGAAACTAAAACATGAAAATGAAAACTACAACACAAAATTGAAATTGAACTGTGAAGCGCAAAACAAATTTAAGATGAAACTGTGTCTCAACTAAACTCGAACCAACCCGTCCCGAGTCTCGATCCAGCCTGTTCGAACCATATTAAAGCTCAATCATTTTGATCCATGACCCGTTTCGACACAAACCCATTTGATCCTTCACTCAATCACGCCCGATCCGTTTGTCAGGTATAATGCCAGTATTTGACCTTCACAATAAACTCGTGGAAGGAAAATAAGTTTACCCGTCCACTTGGTTGAGGTTGCCAGGTTGTAACAAGATTTTTAGTTTTTAGCTTTCGCGCACCTTGTATATTTGGCTAAATGAGAATAAGATCTGAGAAAATGAGTTTATAACCATGAAGTGGTAGCCGAATGGCGATTCTGACTATCATAACAAGGTTGAAAGAAAGATCGGGAGTTCAAATCTATGGAGCATCACCAAACCATTTATGGCATGGAGGTTCACCATGCACGATTCCGGACAGATCGCAAAACACGTTTCGTCTTGAGATTAGTCTGCTCGCAAAGCGGGTCAGAAATTCAGATTCTAAAGGAAAAAATAATGAGTTTTTGGAGAAATTTTTTGCAATCCTTCGTACCAATAACTCATAACAATATTGAATTGAATTATGATGTCAAACCAAATATCGCTAAGCACGTGAGAAGGACAAGCTTGATTCTAAAGAAGAAACCATGTTTTTAATGCGCAATATTCTTTACTTTTTGTGTATAATCACATCATGATTTGATTTAAGCATGTTATAACGACATTGATACAAAAACGACTAAATACTCTTTGGTGTGCATATGTATGTCCTAATCGCCACCAATAATCCTTCATTCTTGTTCATATTCACATTGAACTAATAGAAACTTTATAAATTATTAATACACTATAGCACTTGTTTTAATTTTTATTTTACGAGAAAAAAACGATAATTAAATAACGAACACTTTTATCGAACGATGAAAGAACCGAGAACAACCAAAACAACCAAACATAAACGAGAAGGCTTGAAACTAAAACTATATTTAACCCAAAACTAATAGCTGCCGCTATCTACCAATGAACCTAACCGAGCAAAAGCAAAACTCAAAACCAAACTAAAAACACCAAACAAAGCGAAGCAAAACATACAATCAACAAAAACAGACCCAATAACTAAACCAACTCAATTACAACAATCCTAACCAAAAGAGAACAAGGACAAGATCAAGCATAAAACCGAACAAGCAAAAACAACACAAAGTCATATCATACCGAGGTTTTCGACTGCAAAAGCAAGTTTGCAACTTTTAGGACCCGAATTAGCCAACTTACCATCAACATTAGCAAACTGAACTAACTTCCCCGATCTAGAGGCAAAGGAATAGATCACACTTTGGACGGTCCGTCTCTAACAAAGAACTCGAAGAAAGAAGAATGAGACCTTGTTCCGTCAACCTTTTAAAAAATCCCCGAGCGTTATTACCAAACTCGAGATTATCTTTGTGGTCCCGCGATGAAAAGTCACCTTCATCAACAACCATCTTCATCAACAACCACCTTCATCACACTATAACATTCTGTTGTAGTTTATGTGGTAGTGGTCTGCCTCTTTTAACGAGAGGTCAGGAGTTCGACTCTCGTGGAATGCACAACATTGCATATGAGGTTGCCCCTTAACCCTTGAATTCCAACCAAAGGTGCCTTCCGCTCATCGCGTTGTGGGGACAGTGGGGGAGGAGGGTTTTACCGCCCATGCTCTCGGATTGGGTCAGGTTTCCTTCTGATCAGCAGTTGAGAACGGGTTATGCAACTGTAGGATATGAACGCGTGAGTGGTTTAAATCTTTCTGAATGATATCGAACTACTTAAAAAAAAAAACCCCCTTAAGACACTATACAGCACATGTGATATCCAATTCGTTTGGTGATCTAGCTAGCCTTTAAATTAGAAAAGACAAAATTATGTACTTAATAAAGTGACATCTATCTCCCCACACTAATTTCCCTACTAAAAAATCATACTCCCTCCCAATCTATTATTCATTAATTTAATCCATATATAAATCTCTCAATTTTATTGTTTAGCTAAAAAATGAAAAAGAAGGCTGTAATCTTACAAAAAATATTGATGTCATATATATATATATATATATATATATGCCCATTTTAATTTTCTCTACATTTAATAAAGATGGGCTGGGGGCAAATCAGTTTATTTAATAATATATTTGATATATATTATCTATATATGTAAATTTATATTTATAGGTATATATTAAATTATAATTAAAATTTAATTCAATTTAATACACATAAGGAAAAAACTTATTGATATATATATATATATATATATATATATATATATATATATATATATATATATATATATATATATATATATATTGAAGGAATCCAGAGAAAACTTAGGATGTGAGAGAACTCATGGAATCTACAGATTGAGTTCAATCCACACACACACACACACACACACACACACACACACACATATATATATATATATATATATATATATATATATATATATATATATATATATATTGCAGTTCTCGTTCTTTTTGTAGTTCTCGTTTGAACCTGCTCACTATATATCTAACAAAATCACTACACATTTTTTCATGTATTTTTGAAAATCGAATAAACCACAAAAACTGTAAATCTTAAATCGAACACCCCTACTTGTAATAAGATTGGAAGTGGTGTTTTTTTTATGGGGGATGATTCTCACACACACTTTTTGATCCTCACACACCAATTGAGTATTATTAGAAGAGTAAAAGGTTAAAATAGGTGTTTAAGGATCAAAAAAGTGTGTGTGAGAATCATCCCCCTTTTTTATTAAAAGATGAGAGTATTATTATTATTATTGAATAATGAATGAATAATAGTACTGTAGTCGGCTCACCCCTTTATAATTCCCTTCTACAATCTCCCGAGTTTTCAGCTACCCACAAAATCTTGATCGATCAATTCTCTTTTGTACATCTGTTTCCATTTCTGACAATAGTTTTTTGGTAACCAAAAATGGTACAAACAAAGAAGCTTAGAGGTGTTCGCCAACGCCATTGGGGTTCATGGGTCTCTGAAATTCGTCATCCTTTACTGTACGTATATTCCCCTTTCTATATTATCTCCTTTAACACACACACACACACACACACACACACACACACACACTCACACTCACACACACAAACAAAATATGCATTAAACACTAGTTGTACGGATTGTAGGTTTTATAAAGGTTTCAAAAAGCTGATAAACTCATTTTTACGTACGCCTTATAAGTTGATCAATGAGCTTATGTCTCATTTAATCATAAGCTCAAGTAAAAAAAAGGATTTGGTGAGTGTTAGGGTTGTTCACCGACTCCTCCGAGCCTTGTAGAGCTTTTGTTTCGTTGTTGTTTTTTTCATCTATTAATGAAAAAGATTTATATTTATGTCATCTAAAAAATAAAATAAAAGATAAGCTCAAGTAAAAGAGTAGCTTATACAATCACCACAAATATATATATATATATATATATATATATATATATATATATATATATATATATATATATATATATATATGTGTGTGTGTGTGTGTGTGTGAGCGCGCGCGCGTATGAGTGTCTCTTGGCTGAGACTTGAATCAACTTTTGGTTGAAGGTTACTCTCATACTGCTAGGCTTAATTTAGTAAAAAAATAGTTCTAATTGTTTTTTTTTTTTTTTTTTTTCATTTTATGTAGGAAGAGGAGGGTGTGGCTAGGTACATTCGAAACGGCTGAAGAAGCCGCAAGAGCCTATGATGAGGCCGCGATTCTAATGAGTGGTCGCAATGCCAAGACTAATTTCCCGGTAATCAAAAGCGAGGAGTCTGGCGAAACCGAAATTAGTCCCAATGCGACCACTATCTATCAACCTTCCACTTCAACAACTAATAACGGTCTCTCGGCTATACTAAGCGCTAAACTACGAAAATGTTGTAAATCGCCTTCACCATCACTCACGTGCCTTCGTCTTGACACGGAGAGTTCTCACATTGGCGTGTGGCAGAAACGGGCCGGAGTTCATTCGGAGTCTAATTGGGTCATGACCGTTGAACTTGGAAAGAAGAATGAGATCAGGCAATCCGAAAATGAAGGTGAAGGTTCGACTTCGATGGTGGTGGATATGCCAGAGATGAATTCATCCGGTCCCGGAAGAATTGGTGGTGGTAATGGCGATGAAGAGGATGCAATTGCATTGCAAATGATCGAGGAACTTTTGAACTCGAATTAAGGGACCCATGCACATTAGCTTCAGCCATGTGATTTATGTTATATTAATGATTAATGATTAATGAAAATGAATTCTACTTTTGCTTTATCAAATAGTTTATGTTATAACTTTGCACGTAAGAATTAAAGTGTCTTTTGTGTGTGTATTATTGCATTTGCCAAAAGCTCAGAATCTTTAATATACAATTTGTACTATAGGAAAAGAGAGTAAACAAATGTATATCTATAAATTTCAAATAACATAAAGCACTTGAACTCTTATTATTTATCACGAGTATAAAATTCTCACTCGAGTCAACTTTTTTTTTTTTATGTAACCGAGGAAACCTTCCTATGAACGAGTACATTGACTCTCCCATAGAAGGTTAAACCTCGGGTAATCAAACCCCCCGAGTGCGAGACTGGTACCAGGTGAATTGCGTATTATGCGCACCCTCTAGTCGATTACACTCCATTTTTTGAACAATTTGACATAGCCAGGAATTGAACTCGGGTAGTGTGCTTCATTTGACAACTCAGTCGCCACTCGATTCAACTTAGACTACTTATGGGTGAATTTAAAAGTTGTGAAAAGATTTTGAATGACGTGAGATGTTATAGAGGTAGAGGTACACTGGTAAACAGAGGCGAAACTAGGATTTTTTTCACCGGGGACAAAAAAAAAAAATTTAAACCGTAGCAATTTTTTTGGACAAAATTTAAATATTTTGGGGCAAAAGTTGGATATTTTGGGGCAAAATTTGGAGATTTTGAGGCAAAAGTTGAAGAATTTGGAGCAAAATTTGAAGGTTTTAGGGAAAAATTTGTAGGTTTGGGGGAAAAAAAAATCCAACGGGGACAAAGTCGAAAAACCCAAAAATTTTACACTGAAAAAAAAAATTCACCGGGACGGCCGCCCCCCTCTGCCCCTACACACTTTCGCCCCTGCTGGTAAATGTTGTGAATGGTAAATGTTGTGAAAAGGTGTTAGAGTATTAGGATACAAGTTTGACGTCATCACGTGATCATGACCATGTTCACCTATTTTGGAGGACAAGTCAAAGATCTATAATATTTAATAAATATATTCTGTATTATTTTAGTTATAGTTTGTATCTATTTCTTATTTACATATTATGTACACTGTTGTAATCCTCCTATAAATATATGTATATCGACCCATATAATTTGTGTGGAATGTGAATTACTAATTGTTATCAGAGTGGGAGATCACGAGACTGAGTCAGGCCCTCACGTGTGTCGACGTCTCCACCACTGACAACCCTCCACCACCACATTTCTTAATCTATTGTATTTCTTACCAGGTTCGGCCACCATATCAGTGTCAACTTGATCGTTGATGTGATGGGTTTGTCCCTACGTGTGGCGGTAGGAGAACCTTGGAAGAAGCACTGTCTGACGTGCTCGGTTAGACCACACGTTGAGTTAGGACAACCTCAGAAAAAGCACTATCAAGATCTTGACTAGTGCGTTGTTTTGAATCATTTCGAATTAAGCTCGTGTTGGCTCGCCACCCCTTCGGTTAAGGGTGGTGTTAGAGTATTGGAAGAAGGGCAGGACTTCATCACGTGATCATGACCAAGATAACATATCTTGAAGGACAATTCCAAGATCTATAATGATCTTTTATACTAGTAAGGGTATATATGATATATTACCTGTTAGTTATAACTAGTGTACGAACCCTCGCTTCGCGTCGGGGGTTCGGTTTTCAATGTATTTTAGTGCGTTTAGTTTGTAAAATTATTTCGTGGCTAACGATGATGTCGTTGAAGCGCAACTCGAGTCGAACTAATGGGTATAATCCGTGAAAGATTTAAATGTTATTTTAAATTAACAATATAGGTGCATCTCCGCGTTTCGCTATGGAATTGTCGACTTTTAAAAATTTAACACAAAATCAACGTGTATGAAAAGTACCTCAAATATTTAGCGTTTTTTAAAAAGAGTCCATTTTGCGTATAGTTAGTGACATTGTGTTCCTAAAATTATTTCGAGTTTAACGATGGTCTCGGAAAAATTTAACTCGTTGCGAGCGTGATGATATGACCCGTTGAATATTTGGGTGGAGTTTAGTTAAGATTTTTTTATGAAAATAGTTATTTGACACTTTACCCCCTGTTTGGGGGGCCAGTTTTAATTTTTGAACAAAGTTTTGGGGTTTTTTTGGAAAAAGGAAAAAAAGGTGAAAACAAAAAAAATAAAAAAAATAAAAAAAGGTGAAAGGACGAAATATATGATATAATATTATTATAGTTATAATAACGGGGAGGCGAATCGGGTCGGGTCGGGGTAAGGGGGTAGGGTTGGGGGTGTTTTGTATTTTCTCGAGGGTGTGAGGTTTTTTAGTAAAATTGGGGAGGGGGCCGATTCGTACGTTGGATAAAACTTGGGGTCGTTAGTGTGAGATTGAGATAGTCCAAATAGTACAATCCATTTGGACTATCTCAATTAGATATATAGGATAATTTGTATTTATTCGTTATTCATATATTATGTAAACTGATGTAATCCTTCTATAAATACATGTGTATTGACCTAAATAATTTGGGTTAAGTGAGAATTATTAAATCTTTCAAAAGGGTTGTGATGAGAAGATTAATATGACGGATGTCAGATGTGACAAGATAGGATGAAGATCAAGTTGGTTGAAAATTCGGGGATAAAGTATGGAAAAGAAGAGAAAATGTTTGTTGTGAAGGTTGGGCCGTTCAAGTTGGTATCGAGTCTCAAAAACGGGCACATAACAATTGATCTTATTGACTTATTGATGTGCATAGATCGACTTTTAAATTTATTAATCAAAACTAACTCTTAGCATACATTATAAGCAATAATCCTAATCAATGTAGTTATAGATAGCAAGTAAGTTAAGTTCGTCTCATAGAGAGTACAATAATTAGATTTGTTATAGTTTAATGTCACTATAGATGGGGAATTTTTAATTGACTAAGGCAATAATTAAATAAACAAATAAATGATACGAATAAACAATATAATAAAACCGTATTCACTTGGACTTTCACAATCCCTCTAGATATGGGTTAATCTTTTGAGGTAATGTGTAAATGACTTATACTTTAGTTCAAACACCTATTTAATAAGTCAAACCAACTGGTAGATAGATATCTTAACATAGATTAGGTTGATAATTATGATTTAAGTGTTGATTTTACTAGGTTCATCAAATCACCAACTTTATATAATCGGATAAACATACAATTTGTTGCAAAGTTCATCTAGATTTCAAGACTTACGTGTATACTAGTCAATTTATTACCTTCAGTTGGTTCGCATTGAATAATAAACAAACTACCTAGGTTGACATAAGGAGAAAACTAGTAAAGGGTAAATCTTCGAATTAACTAGGTTCATCAATCTTATATGTTACCTACACATGCACTTCTATCACAATCTCTAGATAATCTATGAATCTTTACTTAAACATAGGAATTCTAATCCATACAAGTTACAAAAACATCTTTGAAATAATTTTTTTTATCCTAATTAGGGTTCATGTTCATACCAAGTGAATACTAACAAATTTAGCTGATAATGCAATTAAGAAACAATAAGCAGACAAAGAATAATAATAATAATAATAATAATAATAATAATAATAATAATAATAATAATAATAATAATAATAATAATAATAATAATTATAATTATAATTATAATAATAATAATAATAATAATAATAATAATAATAAACATTGAATTGAAATAAGAAATACCTCAAAAAAATAAAGAACAAAGCGTTAGGATAATGAATCCTTAAATAACTTGAAAAAACTAAACTAAAAAGCAATTAAACTGAATTGAAAAGTGATACAAAACTCTTCATCGTGGCCGTCATTTTATATGGAACCCCCCCCCCCCCCAAATAACTCGAATTCTAATCGAGTTGGCGGATACAGGCGTAGCTGGTGTATTTTCCATTATAGTCAGCGGCTGTAGTGTAACACCGTACTTCTTTAAAAAAAAAAAAACTCACAGCGGAACACTTTATAAAGCATATCACGTATATTAATTACACAAAATATACGATTATATTATATCACTGGTGTTACTTATTACAGACCAAGTTTATATGTTTGTTTAAACAAAACATCAGAGTCACAAGCGTGTCAAACATCATTGTCGTCCTGCCACACCCACCAAAAGTATGCTACACATCACCTGCAGGAACAAACACTGTGGGGGAATTAGCGCACCGCTAAGTGAATGAAAATATCTAAATAAATATCACTATAAGCATCAATCACAGCTTAAGTCACTAGTCACTATCACATGGTATTAAAAGAGGACCAGCGGCTTGTACGGGCCATTAACTACTAGCTGATCGGCTAGAATTTACGATAGTCCCTATTACCTGAACCACTGGTATAGTCTTCCTAACGTGACACACTCGTCATTTAAACTATACCACTAATCAGTAATACTTGGACCAACACACTATCACCCGAAAGACACCAATGTGGATAGGGTTGACCTCTTACGTCGAAAGAACACCACGACATTATCAGTGGGTGTACACATAGTCACATATAATCAATGCACTGGTCACAGACTCATTACACAGTCAAATCATAAGCATGACATGGGTTATTATACTTGTCACTGTATAACCATATCTATAAAGATAGTCTCGCTCATCTGGAAACACAAGAACTCGGTAGTCTTATTTCACCGAGCCTTCACCTTTTTCTTTTTCGCCTAAGAATATCATTTCTCGAGTTGGTACACTTTTCTTAATAATATTCTATCATTAGAATTCTTTAGAACATTTAAACAAATCAAATGGGTCAAAATGTCACTTAACCCGTTCACAGAACTGAGTCCCACGCATAGGATATCTTGTACGCGAGGATAACCCGAAACACATATCAAAATCATCATTTAATCATAAGCATATGTTATATTTGTTATTACATGCAAAATGAATAATTATACGCATGTACGTGCCTCAAATCGCACAAGTAGCGCTTCACGCACGTTCTGAAAATCTCACACTTATGAGCTGACAAGGTTGAGCCCTCAACCGCATGGTCAACCGTGCGGTTGGGCTTACTCGTACGGTTGCGCTCAAACATGTGGCTATGCTCAAATGCTTGGTCACTCGTGCGGTTGAGTTGTCACTCGTACGATCACTCGTAAGGTTGAGCTGTCACTCGTACGGGAGCTGAAGAACAACATCAGCTTGCCGTTTTTGAGTTTCAAGGACCAAAATCATGATTTCTGCTTGTTCTGGTCAATCCAAAAACTCAATAATACCATAAAACACATATAGAAGCTATTTCTAATCACAAACAAGCATAATAAACACTTGACATCAAGAATCAAGCATCCAAAAACTTACTTTATAAAAACCCACTCAAAACCCATTTGAAATTATCAAATTCAAAGAAGCTTACCTTGTTTTGATCCTTGAAATCACTATAATTTGATTCATAAAATGACAATTCTTGATTTACACTATTTTATTTTTAAGATTGAAGAGTAGTAGAGAGTGTTCTAGGGTTTTAAGTTTCCAAAAATAGGAAAAATGGGACGAACATGAGTATAAATCTATTTGGGGTTTGTTCATCGTGAGGAAACCCATTCTGTATAATACACGGGTATTTACCAGTTATCTGAAACACAATGTACCTCATTAAGCGGTCCAAACGAGGTCCAATTCACATAATAAAATATGTTATGTGATCCTTATCACAAAACGAATTCAACTAGCCACTTAAATAATTATAAACACCTAATTATAAAATTACAATCATTAACACATAAGGGTAAATGGGTCATTACCACTAGGCCCAAGTCGAGGTTTTTACAAATCTACCCCCTTAAGAAAATTCCGTCCTCGAAATCTGGTCAAGGTCAAACAACTCAGGGTATAGCTTTCATTAACTCCTCGATTTCCCATGTTAAGTTTGCACACAAACTATGTTTCCATTCCACAAGCACCATTAGAAAATGTTTTCTACGTAACTTGGTCACCTTTCTGTCTAAGATCTTAACAGGTTCCTCTACTAATTTCTTACTTGAATCTACTTTCAGATCTTGAAGTGGTAGAATATGAATTTCATCATCCACTTTGCACTTGCGGATGTAACACATTGAACGTATTATGAATAATCGCCAGTTCTGTTAGAAAATCTAAAACCACTGTCTAAGCATTTAATACTTGTCTGATATTGAACAGACCAATATATCTTGGTGCTAACTTTTCTCTTTTACCAAAATGAATTACACCCTTCCACGGTGACATCTTTAAATATACACGCTCACCTTCGGCAAACGTCACTGGTTGTCGACGAGGATTTGCATACATCTTTTGTCTATCTCTGGCAGCTTTTAACTTTTCACGAGCTATTGCCACCTTTTCTGCAGTATGTTGCACAATCTTATGACCTGCAAACTGTTTCTCACAAGCTTCTAACCAACACGATGGAGTCCTACACCGTTTACCATATAACATTTTGTAGGGTGGCATGCCGATATTTGAATGGTAGGAGTTATTATAGGCAAACTCAACTAATGGTAAATGAGTATCCCACGATCCACTAAATTCTAATACACAAGCTCTTAACATATCCTCTCACGTTTGAATCGTTTATTTACTTTGACCATCTGTTTGAGGATGATATGTTGTACTATGATTAACACGAGTACACAGGTTCTGTTGTAAACTCTGTCGAAGTTAGATACAAACCTCGAATCTCTATCTGACACAATAGACAATGGTATCCCATGTCGAGCCACAATTTCATTCATGTACAACTGAGCCAACTTACTTAACGAAGACATTTCACTCGCGGCCAGAAAGTGTGCACTCTTAGTCAAACGGTCCACTATTACCCAAATCATGTCATTTCCCTTATGGGTTCGGGGTAACTTTGTTACGAAATCCATCGTTATGTGTTCCCATTTCCACTCTGGCACTTTTTCACGAATTACGCTATGTCTGTTTTCATTGTAGGCCACCAATATAACACTTTCAGATCATGGTACATTCTCGTACTGCCCGAATGAATAGATAATCTCAATTTGTGTACTTCATTTAGGATTAAATCCCTCAATCCTTCAACCAAAGGCATCCAGACTCGTTCACAAAAAGTCTTTAATCCTCGAGAATCATCAATCAAATTCTCTTTTCTTTTCACCATTAGCTCGAATTTTAGATGTTCATCCCTCAAGGCTTCTAATGAAAAAGAAAAGAAAAAACTTAACAATGCAATCAACATTTCATAGTAATACTTTGTCGTTGATATAGTTTGGTGCATACGAGTATGGGTGACATATTAGGGTGAGGTCAAGTTGACATGTCAAATATGATGGAGTAGATTACTTTTGAGTAGTTGGGCTAACTTGTTAACACAACTTAAATTCGAGTTCAACCTGAAAAATATAACGCATTCCCGGGTTGGTCATTTGGCAAGTCAAAATTACCTAACCTTGAGATGATTTTTATCACCCCTTTAGGGTAAACAGGTCAAAAAAGTGGGGTATCAATTTAATTTGAAATTTTTGGTCAAGACACAATAGTTATTATAGGTCCTACTTGTTGGAGTGCGAAGCCAGTTAAACAAGGATTCGAAAAAAGGAAGAATTCAGTTCACCAGTGGAGGCGCGCCGCGGCCTCTCCTAGGCGCGACGCGGCCTAAAGTGTGGACAGAGGTCGAGCTGAAGAAAACTTATGTTTTGGATTTTGCCTTAAAGGCGTGGCGCGGCCTTCTACGGGCGCGGCGCGGCTTCGTCTGCGAGGAAGTTTCCAAAATTGAGTTTTCTTGTTCCCAAAGCTATTTCTTTGTTTAGTTTTGCCTATTTAAGCATCTTATTGTAACCCATACATGTATCCATGAAATTTATCAATAAAAGAACTCTCTTTGGTGGTCGAGGATTAAAGTAATCATTCGTGATTACATATAACCTATTTAATTCTCTTGTCTATATCGTTTTTACTAGTTTCTTGGTATACATCAACTATTTTCGTTTATTGTAAGTGGGTTTGATAACCTAGGGTTATCAAGTCTTGTTAGGGCTCACGTGCTTCATTCCTAACAAGTGGTATCAAGAGCTTTGGTTCGCTTTTACGGGAACAATGGCTGAAAAGAGTGATGTAAAGATTGACAAGTTTGATGGGAATGATTTTAGCTTTTGGAAGATGCAAATTGAAGATGTGCTCTATCAAAAGAAGCTTTACCAATCGTTGAAGAATGTTAAACCGAAAGAGATAACTCAAGGCGAGTGGGAGTTGTTGGATAGGTAAGCCCTAGGAGTTGTTCGAATTTCTTTGGCCAAGAACGTTGCTTATAACATCGTGGGTGAAACCACAATGGCGGGATTGCTTACGGCTTTATCTAACAATTATGAAAAGCCATCCGCTTTGAATAAAGTTTTCTTGATTCGGCAATTGGTGAATGCTAGGATGATGGAGGGTTCCTCGGCGGTGGATCATGTTAATGAATTTAATTCGATTTTAACACGGTTGAATCGGTGAATATTAAATTCGATGATGAGCTTGAGGCGTTGTTTTTGCTATCTTCATTGCCCGAGAGTTGGGCCGGTACAGTTACGGCGGTTAGTGGTTCAACCGAAACTACTAAGTTAACTTTTGAAGGAATCTGGAATTTGATTCTTAGCGAAGGTATTCGTAGGAAAGATTCGAATGGAAGTTCGGGTTCGGCTCTAAGTGTTAGTCGGGGAAGAGCAAGGTCAAGAAGTCCATCAAGGAGGAAGAACGTGGTGTGTTGGAATTGTCAACAAGTTGGTCACTATAAGTTAAAGTGCCCGAGTCTTAAGTCGGGTGGGAGCGTATAGACTGTGGTGATCGAAGATGCGTTGATGTGTCAAAAAGAGGTTCTTGACGAATCTTGGGTTTTAGATTCGGGTGCCTCGTATCATGTTACCCCATTCATGAACGAGATGGTGAACTTCAAGGAATACTTTGGTAAGGTCCGAGTTGCGAATGAGAGTATACTTGAAATTGCGGGTATTGGTGATCTCGTGGTTAGACACTTGAATTATGCTTGGATCTTGAGGAATGTGCTGTTCGTTCCAAAGCTCAAGAGTCGGTTGATTTTGGTTGGGCAATTGGATGACGATAATTGTCATGTCCTATTTGGAGATCAAAAGTGGGTAGTGTTTAAGGGAGATTATATGGTTACTCACGGGTTTAAAGGGGGAACCATGTATATGGTTGAAGTTCCTAAAGAGAAATGGCTAGGTGATTTTGTGGATGTCAAAAGTCCTAGCATGTTAATGTTTTCCGGAATTGTTGAGGGATCTTGTTTGTGAGGGATCTCAAAGGGAGTTGAAGCTAGTGAAAATTCGAGTCGAATTGGGTACACTAGAGTGTTCGGTACTTCGGGTAGATCTTCTCCAATGGCAATTTTGTTGTGGTCGACCGAGGAAGATGAACAAGAGGTTTTCTTAAGAGTCGTGGTTAATGATACATCCATACAGTGGGAGTTGGCTAGGGATGGAAAATTGGATTTGTCAAAAGACGTGCGCACGTATGTGGTCGATGTTCCAATGGTGAAAGCAAAGGCGGTTATGTGGAAGATCAAGGGTGTGATTGCGTTCTCAAACGGCTGCCTTGATGGTGTTGTCCACATGTTTGATCTATCGGTGGGTTTATTCTTTGTTGGAAAGTTGAATCGGGTGAATGAAATTGTGTACGGGTGGATCGCTTGGGCGATGGGGTTAATTGGGTCGGTCGAACTCAAATGACCCGTTATATCCTAAACTAAGGAGGTATGTGCCATAGCCAAAGAGAGGTTCTTGTTTCCCAAGCTAGTAACATAAAGATCGTATTATAGCTCAGCAGTAATTTTTGGTGTCGAAAGACTTCACTTGTTCGAAGGTTATTGAATGAAGTGCGGCGTGATCCGGTTGCAAATCCGACGGTATCAAAAGGAGGTATAATTAGCGGGTCAAGTTGTTATTGTGGGATGATGATGTTGATGATGTCAGGTTAAGATGGATACCGTTTAACATCTCTTCGAGTGGGAGATTGTTGGAGTACGAAGTGAGTTAAACAAGGATTCGAAAAAGGAAGAATTTGGTTCACCAGTGGAGGCGCGCTGCGGCCTCTCCAAGGCGCGACGCGGCCTAGAGTGTGGATAGAGTTCGAGCTGAATAAAACTTCTATTTCGGATTTTGCCTTAAAGGCGCAGTGCAGCCCTCTATGGGCGCGGCGCGTCTTCGTCTGCGAGGAAGTTTCCAAAATCGAGTTGTTCCCAAAGCTATTTCTTTGTTTAGTTTTGCCTATTCAAGCATCTTATTGTAACCCATACATGTATCCACGAAATTTATCAAAAAAAGAACTCTCTTTGGTGGCCGAGGATTACATATAACCTCGTTAAATTCTCTTGTCTATATCGTTTTTGCTAGTTTCTTCGTATACATCAACTATTTTCGTTAATTGTAAGTGGGTTTGATAACCTAGGGTTATCAAGTCTTGTTAGAGCTCATGTGCTTCATTCCTAACACTACTGTGTCTAATTAGATCCAAGTTCATATATAATTTTACAAAATATACTTCACAAGTCCATTTATTTGAGAAAATGTCAATTTAGGTACTAGCTTAAGGCACATGCACAATACTATACAAGATCTATATGAAGCTTGACCTTATTCATCTTTATAGCATATTAGTTATATGGATCTATACAACTGAGATGCTAACTTAACATACTTTTTATTTCTTCAATTTGTACATTGTCCCCCATGTGATATGTAATCTTTCAAAAGACAAGTCTTTAAGGAATTTTGTATCATACATTCATACTCAGCTTGTTCGCCTTATCGTTTTCTAGTGAAATATTAGTCTCGAATCGAGTAGGTTTAAACTATTAAAAATGTTGATTGGTTGGGGTGTACTTAATTTTTAGTTAGTAGTCCTTGATAGACACTAGAATAACCAAGTTCATTGCGGTAGAATCTAAACATGTACTATTGCACATAATAGATCTTTTTGACAGACTTCGGATTCTAAACTGATATATTTGTCACATGATTTATAATTATGTCGTACGAATAAAGAAGAAAGAGCATGATTACTATATGAATGTGTCTTAGGAATAATCAATCACAATAGTTGGTTTGCACAAAACTACAAATCATAACGAATAGAATATACAATCTGATAATGAAGTTTTGGAAGGGTTTAAATGGACTTATGTGATGATCAAAGGGAGGAGATAAATTTCTTCTTGATGACAGAATCTAAGGCGGATATACTTCGAATATTTTGACTAGCTTAAGGAACAAGTATCGAAATGGTATGATTCTTGAACAAACGAATATTCTAATTAACTATGCCTGGGTTTGGATTGATAAATGATCAACCATTTAAGCCTTTGGAGCAAGTCGTCGTTAAGAAAATAAATATGAAATTTGGAAAGATACATCGTGTTAAAATATCAAACATCATGCCACAATGGGAGGGCCATTGTATGGCATACAAAGGCTTAAAGAAGCAGTTGAATCTAATGGATCCCATGAGTCGTGAAGAGGGTTTCAGACAGTTGCTGGAGAACGAACTTGAGAAGATGAATGAATTTTTCTCAACGAAGGAAGAAGAATACATTTGTAGATTTCAGGTACTTATCATATACCTTTATACAACAAAAACAATAACAATACGAGGGAAGAGAAATAGCTTCTAGAAGCACCTCCGGCCAGTATGTAATTGAAAAGTGATAACAATGAAGAACACAGAGATTGAACGATGAACACACACACTTTCATTCATTCAAGTTAATTATAAAATGAAACAAACGAGTTGTTATAAACTAACTCCTGGAGATTCACCACCTAAACAGAACCTAAACAGTATTAACAACTAATTGCCTAAGATACATAAAATACCCTACACAATGAATAACTACAAAACAGTCCCTGGGCTTCTATTTACACTTTAGTCCCTGGACTTCTATTTACATCAATACTCCCCTTCAAGTTGTGAGTTTTTGGCAATGAAACTCCCAACTTGGATAAGAGCTTATTATGCTGATCTTTAGGGATGACTTTGGTAAAAACATCTGCTAATTGTGACTTTATGGGCACATATTGAGTCTTTATCAGGCCCGACTTCACTTGATCTCTTACATAATGACAATCCACCTCAATATACTTGGTTCTAGCATGAAAAACTGGATTTGCAGCAATGTGAATTGCAGCCTGGTTGTCACAAAACAATTCAACTGGACCTAGATCAGACAATCCTAAGTCCTTCAGCAACGTTACCAACCAAGTGCTTCACAACATGTTAATACCATTGCCCTGTATTCTGCCTCTGCAGATGATCGTGAGACTACATTTTGCTTCTTTGACTTCCATGACAATGGTGAATCACCAAGTAAAATGCAGAAACCAGTGGTTGACCTACGAGTCATTGGACAACTTGCCCAATTCAAATCACAGTAAGCTTTCAACTGTACAGCAGACTTATTAGCAAGGATAATACCTTGAGTTGGAGCTAATAACAAGTACCTCAACAAATGTTTGACAGCTTGCATATGTACAGAAGTAGGATTCTGCATAAACTGGCTCAATAACTGTACAGTGTAGCATATATCTGGACGAGTAATGGTTAAGTAAATGAGTTTACCTATGAATCTTCTGTATACCTCTGGATCATCCAGGGGAGAACCAACATCTGCAGTAAGTTTGATGTTTTGATCCATAGGCAATTTGTAAGGTTTCATATTTTGGACACCAGCTTCTTTTAACAAATCCAAAGTATACTTTCTTTGGGATATAAAGATCCCATGTTCTGACTTGGACACTTCTAAACCCAAGAATTAACTCAACTCACCCAAATCTTTCATGTGAAAAATGGATTTCAATTGTTCTTTCAGTTGAACAATATGATCATGACTGTTTCCAGTAATCAATAAATCATCCACATATACTAAAATAGCTGTAAATTGTTCATTGTCCTTTTTGGTGAACAATGAATAATCTGCCTTAGATTGTTGATAACCAAAAGAAATCAAAGCACTTGACAATTTAGCAAACCATTATCTTGGTGCTTGTTTGAGGCCATACAATGACTTAATGAGTTTGCAGACTTTACTATCAGCAGATTTAACATCCTGCACACGCTCCCCTTTACCTACATATCCCATAGGCATTTTCATGTAAACCTCTTCCATTAAATCACCATGTAAGAATGCATTGGATACATCCATTTGACATAACTCCCAATCATACATAGCAGCAACAGCTAATAAAGACCTTACAGCTACCATCTTAGCAACAGGTGCAAATGTTTCAGCATAATCCACACCCTTTCTTTGTCTGTTGCCATCTACCACCAGTCTTGCCTTTTTTCTATCAACTGTACCATCAGCTTTAAGCTTAGTTTTGTATATCCAATGACAACTAATTGCTTTCTTACCAGGTGGTAATTCAACTATTTCCCAAGTATTATTTGTTTCTAATGCAGAGACTTCACTATCCATTGCCTCACACCAACCAGAATCTACAATAGCCTCTTTAAAACTTGTTGGATCAACTTGAGCAATAAGAGCAGTAACATACTCTTGAAATTCACCTTGTAAAACAGGACTTGATACTTGATTAGCAATAGGAGTATGAGATAAACCACTTGAAGAACCTGGAAAAACATAATCATTGTGCCAAACTAGTGGGTTAGAGACCCTAGTTGACCTTTTTACTTCTGGTGCTGTGGTAGTAATGGTAGTTTGAATAGGAGGTTCATTATTATCTTGTGTGTTAGAAGCAAAAATGATAGAAGGATCATCATATATTGAAGGATTAAGTGTAGTAGATGAAACAGGATTAGGTATAGAGGATGGAACAGGATTTAAGAACTTCTTAACATTTTCTGCAGAGTAGGGAAAAATATGTTCATAGAATTGAACATCCCTTGACACAAACATTGAATGAGTTAACAAGTTATATAACTTGTAACCCTTTTGATGAGGTGGATATCCAATAAACACACAAGGAATACCCCTTTATTGAAACTTTTCTTTAACCCTTGATGGATTAACAGCCATGGCAAAGCAATCAAATATTCTGAAGTGCTCATAAGTAGGTTGTTTGTTAAGTAGAACCTCATAAGGTGTTTTATTTTTCAAAAATGAAAAAGGATATCTGTTAATGAGATAAGTAGCAGTGGTAACACAGTCACCCCAAAACTTTAAAGGCAAATTAGCTTGAAACCTAAATGCCCTAGCTACTTCAAGTATATGTCTATGTTTTCTCTCAACCCTGCCATTTTGTTGTGGTCTATCAGGAATTGATGTTTGATGCTCAATACCTTGTGTAGCTAAAAATTTACCCAAATCACCTTTGACAAACTCTAAGGCATTATCTGATCTCACTACTTTAACCTTCTTATCAAATTGAGTATCAACAAATTTGAGAAATGACTTCAATACATTGAAACAATCACTCTTATTGATCAGCAAATACACCCATGTAGCTATAACGACCCATCCTAATCCACCTGGACGAATACATTACAATTGGTTACATCGCGAGGTACTTGACCTCTATATGATACATTTTACAAACATTGCATTCGTTTTTAAAAGACAAACTTTCATTTCATTGAAAGTTGACGGCATGCATACCATTTCATAATACATCCAACTATAATTGACTTAATAATAATAATCTTGATGAACTCAATAACTCGAATGCAATGTCTTTTGAAATATGTCATGAATGACTCCAATTAATGTCTCTAAAATGAGCAAATGCACAGCGGAAGATTTCTTTCATACCTGAGAATAAACATGCTTTCAAGTGTCAACCAAAAGGTTGGTGAGTTCATTAGTTTAACATAAATAATCATTTCTATCATTTTAATAGACCACAAGATTTTCATTTTCATTTCTCATAAATATACGTCCCATGCATAGAGACAAAAATATCATTCATATGGTGAACACCTGGTAACCGACATTAACAAGATGCATATAAGAATATCCCTATTATTTCGGGAAATCCTTCGAACATGATAAAAACAACATCGAAGTACTAAAGCATCCGGTACTTTGGATGGGGTTCGTTAGGCCCAATAGATCTATCTTTAGGATTCGCGTCAATTAGTAGATCGGTTTACTAATTCTTAGGTTACCAAGCAAAAGGAGCATATTCGGCTTCGATCATTCAACCATATAATATAGTTTCAATTACTTGTGTCTATTCCGTAAAACATTTCTAAAAATTGCGCATGTATTCTCAGCCCAAAAAAATATATAAAGGGTAAAAAGGCAAATGAAACTCACCATAATGTATTTTGTAGTAAAAATACATATAACAACATTAAACAACTAAACGATGCAAGGTTGGCCTCGGATTCACGAACTTATATCATTTGTATATTTATATTAAAACATATAATCGTAATTGTACAAATATTTTTATTATCTTTTAATTTGTATAGTTAATTTGTGTATATATTCAAAATGATTAATATTTATATAGTTATATTAATATGTCCATATTTATATACACAATTGTTTAGTGTTACATTTAAAAATCGATAGTTGTCATTTGTAAGTATTTATATAAATAATCTTAATAGGTTTGATATATATAGTTATGTGAAATTTAATTATAATTATAGTACATGTAATAAGTATATTTAATGTTCAAAATATTTATTTACAAAAATGATATTTTTGATAATAATGATTTACTAATAATAATAATAATAATAAGGATAACTTTATTAATAGTGATAATACTAATAATAAGAATGATAATGATAATCTTTAATAATAAAAATAATGATAAGTTATTTTATTTTTACAACAATATTGATAATAATATCTAATACTAATAACGAGTAGTAATAATACTAATGACGATAATAATAATGTTATTACTAATAATGATACTAACAATAATAATACAATAATAATATTACTAATAATAATAATAATAATAATAGTATTGATAATACTAATGGTAATAATAATAATATCATAGTTTATATTATTAATCATTTTGCTAATAATAACAACTAACATAAAAGCAATAATAATAATAATAATAATAATAATAATAATAATAATAATAATAATAATAATAATAATAATAATAATAAAAATAACAAGATTGGAAAAACTACCTCAAATGTAATGAATTCCAAAAAGAAAACAACCTACACTCAGGCTCAAACCCGAGACCTCTCGGTAAACCCAAAACACTCTTGACCAGCTGAGCTAGCCTATCTATCTGCTATAATTCAGTTTGCACTTATCTAACCCATTTAACATCTGTTTCCCTATTTTTCCTTTTCACAGACCAATCGATCAAAGCCCTTAGCAATCATAACCATGAATAAATTGTTGGCTTTAGGTGTTTTAATAGAAGCAGATACGACCTGGAGGGGTGTTTTTAATTACAGAAAGGAAAAAAAAAGTAACAATAACAGAACTCGTTTTGCCATTCTTTCATCTTCTTTATATTTTAAATCGACCAAAGATCAAATCAAATTAACAATGAGTTATTTATTAAATTTTAGAACTTAAAATTAATACAAAAACAATTAAAGATTGAGTAATTTGATTTTAAACAGATTAAGAATGAAATAAAATGGCTGAAACGGACACGATGACTCCCATATGAACTCAAGTTATGATTTTGAAATTTAGAACGTTTTACACAAAGATTACAACACGAAAAAGATTCTAAATCTATATTAGAAACTATCTGGTTCATTAATTAAGCTTAAAACATTAAAATGAGTTTGAATTTCACGATTTACAGATAGTTTGACTTTTTTTTGAAATATGCTTTGACTCGACAATTCATACTTGTTTGAAAGATTTGTAGGCTGAGTTTTTGTAGGTAGATTGAGGGAAGAATTTCAAACAAGACTGCAATAAGAGATTTTGTAATTGAACTCAAATTCGAAGTACTTAATTTAAAGTTACATGAACAGAGCTGCTTACTGGGTTTTCTATTTTTTCTGTTTTTCTTCTTCGACTTGCAGTAAGTAACGATGATATTTGATGAAGGTAGTGATGGTTAATAATTTAAGGTCGAATGGTTTCATATAGCAATTGAAATTGAATGATTTACAGAAGATAGGAGTCGACAATTATTATATCAGACAGAATAAATAAATAAATAAATAAATAATAAAAATAAAAAATAAAAACAAAAAAGAAGACAACGATTGCTAATAGAAATCGCTGGGTATTGTCATGTAGTGATTTAGAATCGACAAGTTTAATATTCTTGAGCACAAGTTGATGAAAAGATCCAAGAACCGATTGTGATTGATAACAATTTTCCATTATTATTTGATTTTATATATAATATTAATATTAATAACTAGTAATTATAAATACATTAATAATAAAAATCATATCATTATTAAAAATAAATAATAATGATACTAGTAATTAACCAGGTGATAATAATTATATTATAAATGGCAAAAATACTATTTTGTATTATTTTCTATTAATAATAACTATAAGAATAATAATGATATTAATAATAATATTGATAAAGATAATAATAATAATAATAATTAATCATATTAACTTAAGGTTATAATTCTACTACTAATTATAATGATATAACAATTTAGATGTATTAATTCTATACTTATTAAATAATAATATTCTAATATTAATATTAATATTAATATTAATACTAATTAATAATGGAAGTAAATATAATAATATAACATTTATATTTTAACTTGTAATTTAAATATATTAATATTACAATTTATTAATCATGTAGTATTTAATAACTAATACTATATAATAACATATATTTAATTTTTAACATTTATACATTACTATTTATATATAATAATCATAACAATTTATTAATGATAATGATATTAGTAATGATAATAATATAACAATTACATTCAAGTTTGTTAATAATATATTATTAATTATTTAATATTTAGTAATTATATAATATATAACCTTTATTGAATGTTTAATATTTTATACATTACAATATATATATAATCATTAATTATTCATAAAAAATCATAAATATATATATATATATATATATATATATATATATATATATATATATATATATTCATTTTAATAGTAGTTTAATTATTCTATATATTAATTTTACATTTTCAGTTCAAATAATTATATTGTATTGTATTAATTTAACTTATTAGTTATGCTTTATATATATATATATATATATATATATATATATATATATATATATATATAAAACAATTGTTCGTGAATCATCATGAATGGTAAAAGGGCAAATGTATTCATGTAAGTTGTTCCAAAGTTTTCGAGACTCAACATTACAGACTTTGCTTATCGTATCAGAAACATATGAAGATTAAGTTTAAATTTGGTTGGAAATTTCCGAGTTGTTACAGTACCTACCCGTTAAAGAAATTTCGTCCCAAAATTTAAGTAAGGTCGTCATGGTTAACAATAGAAATGTTTTCATGATGATTATGAGTTAATAACTGAAGTTTTATCATTATTGACTAATATAGATAAAACGATTCGATTAGATGAAGCGTACGAGTGAAACTGTCACAACAGATTGAGATAGAGATTTAACTTTTGACGTAGTCACGGTGGAATTTAGAAAATAAGATGCGTCTTAGCTTTTGACGTTGTCTTGGTTGGATTTCGGAATTCAGGGGATTTAAAGAAAATCTTTGACATCTAAAAGATTTGAATTCTTTGGCGAGTAAGGAAATTAAGATCTCTATAATTAAATACGGTGATCTGCGTTGATTACTCTGTCTTATATTTCCATTATAAATTAAACTCTTCCGTTCCATTATTCTCACCATTCCTATACTTTCTTTCTTAGTTCATACATCCAAAAGATTGTGAAAATGTTTAATCCCGTTCTAATCCTTGATATTTTCCTAATTATCATTTCTGTCATCCTTCTTTTCAATCTTCCACCAGAAAAATCTATTTACTTCTACTATTACCTTGGGGTGATACTATTCTTAATTCTACCGTGTCTTTATATTGATATTCGTATTTATATCCACGGTTTGAAACTTCCGTGTTGTTATTGGGCTTTATATTTTCTCTTATATTTTGGAGCTCTTTGCCTTTTTTATTCTCTACTCGACTTCTAGTAAAGCGAGTAATGGTCCAAAATTCGTAAGTATGGAGTTTCGAATGAACTTAATGTTCTAAACGAGAAAGAACGTAACAGCACGATTTGATTTGTCAAATTACCAGAATCACTGAGAATAGAACTATCAAGAATATATTTTCTTGATATGTTCAGAAGTTAATCAGAATGAACGAGTTATGTAACATGACACATGACGACATTATAATCTGTGAATCATCATGTTCCATTTAGAAACTCAGCATGACTTACTATAATATAATTACGTTGATCAAGTGTCATTATATTATACTAACTCATGCATCAGTTACCAACATTACTTCAATAACATTCATATTTTAAGCTCGAAAGTTTACAGAATATAAAAACTAACAGTTTCTATATGATGTAACACTGATAGCACGAAGAGATTAATGATTTCAGATAAGAATAAGTATGAAAATATCTTCAGAAATATGGAGGGTATTTATAATGAAAGATACAATGATATCTTAGAATTTCTAATATCGAAGGATGGTGAAGAAAATTTTTTCGCAAGAGTTTGGAGTCAGAAGCAAGGTATTCACTAAAGATTTCATCAGAAACAGAATCATCAGGATTCTTTGAAGGCAGTTTTAGTCTTTGTGTTTTGTCCACAGCCTCCTTCATAGTTTGCTCAACCCGTTTTCCAGTTCCAAAATTTCCGAGCTTTACCAACATACAATTCTTTATCATCAAACTTTTGGCTGTTAAGGTCGTTTACCATTTTTGCTGTTTCATCAACACTTTCTAGAATTCAGAGAACTAATTCGTAAATTGGGTGCTTTTTCAAACTTTCAGAATGGAAGGTCATAATTCTAAGAGATAAATGTTATATGTATACATATAACTGTTGATGTAGAAACGCTGCGAGATTCGAAATTAGTGATTGATGATTCTCGATAGTTGGTATGGCAATTCGTTATAAGATGTGGATGAGTATATGATAAGGTTTTAACGAACAAATATAATGGTTCTTCAGAGAGACTTAGGCCAATGAGTAATGAAGTTGCTGGTAAGTTTCTGCTAATGTGGTGAGATATAAACGGTATTCCAGTAATGATGATGAAAGGGTAATCTTTATAATAAGGTTTATTCGAATAAAAAATTGAAGTTGATTTGCTGGAGCTGTGACAAAATTGACTAATTTGAAAAAGAATTGAAATGTTATTTTCGGTAATAACAACGCCAAAGGAGCTAGCATAGATATGTGTTAAACGTTTACTCAGGTTCCGAGTGTTTTCAGAAGCGTAACTATGTGCATCAATCTTTTCTTCCGTAGATGAAGTGCGGTTGGTTCATTCTCTCAATTGAGGTGTTTTCAAGAATCATGAAAGGTTTGAACGCAAATTGTAATCGTCAAGATACAAATGAGGTTTAAGATGAAATCAAGTGGCAAACTTGAAGAATTGTTTAGTTTCATAGGTTATAATCAATATTTTAATTCATTTTAATTGTCCAATGTTGATAGTCCTCAGTTGATAGTTCACAGTTAGCAATTTAATAATTCACATATAGTTTAATATATAATATTCGAATTAATTAATACGTATCGTGACCCATTGTATATATGTCTCAGACTCGATCACAACTCAAAGTATATATATTATTGTAGAATCAACCTCAACCCTGTATAGCGAACTCGATCATTACAGCATATAGAGTGTCTATGGTTATTCCAAATAATATATATAGATGTGTCGATATGATACGTCAAAACTTTGTATACGTGTCCCGATATTTAAAGTGCGTAAAAATAAATAACAGAAATTAAATGACGATAAATAAAATTGCGAGAATGTAAATTGCGATAATTAAATTGCGATAAATAAAATGTAATCAGTTAGCTAGGAACAATTAGCTAGGAACATTTAGCGTTGATTCTTAACAAAATTTCTCATAGTTAATTTGTTTGTTTCTAACAAATTTTATTTTGTCAAATGTTTTCTTCATTATGCCACTTGTTGGATTCTGATAAATCAAAATCCAAATATGAAATTGGATGAAAATAGTTATTCTATGGTGAACGGATTTGTATATCGGTGGATGTAAGTAGGATAGTAAACGACTGTTGAATCAGCTTCGAAGAATGTACAGTGTAACTTATTAATGTGAAATCAGAATATTCCTCGGGTATTACCTACCCGTTAAAATATTTTCACCATTAACAATTTGTACAAAAGAATTTTTAATTACAATCTTTATGAAAATATACTTACATATATATTTTCTTCAGATGTAATCATGAATTTAATGAGTTAATATGATATTAATCTCATTTGATTTACCGTTAGAACTAGGATGAATAATCTCCAAAACTTTAGAGATTACTTAATCGCCATGTCGAACGGGGATAAATGATGTAGAACATCATGTAGAACGATGATTATGCTTGAGGTACAGAATGAGATGTTGAGGCATGGATTGTTGATGATACTGGTGTTGTTGCTGATGGTACTGTTGGTACCGGTGATGGTGCTGAAGCTGGTAAATTTTGTACCATATTCTCCAAATTGATTACTCGAGAGCGAAGCTCGTTGACTTCTTCCATTACTCAGAGATGATTGTAGGTCGGAACGAGCGGATGAATAAGATCTAAAATTTTAGATAGAATATAATCTTGGCGAGATATTCGGGAAATGAGAGAGAAAATAGTATTACGAACAGGTTCGCCGGTAAGTGCTTCAGGTTCATCGCCAAGAGGTAAATTTGGTTGGTGGAAGGGATCGCCTTCTTCGCGTCTCCATTGATTAAGTTGACTACGAACCCATCAGATGAATTGGGGATGACTGATTGGTTGATTCATTCTGGTGACGCTGATAGGTGAAACTCCATATCGAAATAGCTGTCGGAATACGAAGAATTCGAACTGGTTGAGGGATTCATCTTGTATGATTAGATGAAGGATTTTTAGATAAGAAATAGATTATAAGATGTAGATTAGTACCTTGCAATACATAATTTACATATGCATATATAATACTAAAATCTCATAAGTTATGAATGAATCTACGGAAGCTGTCAGGCAAAAGTAACAATAACAGATACGCTAAGATATGAAGTTATCTATACACTGTGTATGCAATAGAGGCAGCAAGACGTGTCTAGACTTTAAGGATGATAAGGAAATAATTTTCGACACTAAATGATAAGCAAAACTTTTGACATGCAGACACGGTCGAAGTCCAGACTCACTAATGCATATAAACAACTATCCGTTAGACACACTAATACAAGACCTGGTTCGCTAATACCACCGCTCTGATACCACCTATAACGACCCGTCCTAATCCACCTGGACGAATACATTACAATTGGTTACATCGCGAGGTACTTGACCTCTATATGATACATTTTACAAACATTGCATTCGTTTTTAAAAGACAAACTTTCATTTCATTGAAAGTTGACGGCATGCATGCCATTTCATAATATATCTAACTATAATTGACTTAATAATAATAATCTTGATGAACTCAATAACTCGAATGCAACGTCTTTTGAAATATGTCATGAATGACTCCAAGTAATGTCTCTAAAATGAGCAAATGCACAGCGAAAGATTTCTTTCATACCTGAGAATAAACATGCTTTCAAGTGTCAACCAAAAGGTTGGTGAGTTCATTAGTTTAACATAAATAATCATTTCCATCATTTTAATAGGCCACAAGATTTTCATTTTCATTTCTCATAAATATACGTCCCATGCATAGAGACAAAAATATCATTCTTATGGTGAACACCTGGTAACCGACATTAACAAGATGCATATAAGAATATCCCTTATCATTCCGGGAAATCCTTCGGACATGATAAAAACAACATCGAAGTACTAAAGCATCCGGTACTTTGGATGGGGTTCGTTAGGCCCAATAGATCTATCTTTAGGATTCGCGTCAATTAGTAGATCGGTTTACTAATTCTTAGGTTACCAAGCAAAAGGGGCATATTCGGCTTCGATCATTCAACCATATAATGTAGTTTCAATTACTTGTGTCTATTCCGTAAAACATTTCTAAAAATTACGCATGTATTCTCAGCCAAAAAAATATATAAAGGGTAAAAAGGCAAATGAAACTCACCATAATGTATTTTGTAGTAAAAATATATATAACGACATTGAACAACTAAACGATGCAAGGTTGGCCTCGGATTCACGAACCTATATCATTTGTATATTTATGTTAAAACATATAATCGTAATTGTACAAATATTTTTATTATCTTTTAATTTGTATAGTTAATTTGTGTATATATTCAAAATGATTAATATTTATATAGTTATATTAATATGTCCATATTTATATACATAATTGTTTAGTGTTACATTTAAAAATCGATAGTTGTCATTTGTAAGTATTTATATAAATAATCTTAATAGGTTTGATATATATAGTTATGTGAAATTTAATTATAATTATAGTACATGTAATAAGTATATTTAATGTTCAAAATATTTATTTACAAAAATGATATTTTTGATAATAATGATTTACTAATAATAATAACAAGGATAACTTTATTAATAGTGATAATACTAATAATAAGAATGATAATGATAATCTTTAATAATAAAAATAATGATAAGTTATTTTATTTTTACAACAATATTGATAATAATATCTAATACTAATAACGAGTAGTAATAATACTAATGACGATAATAATAATGTTATTACTAATAATGATACTAACAATAATAATACAATAATAATATTACTAATAATAATAATAATAATAGTATTGATAATACTAATGGTAATAATAATAATATCATAGTTTATATTAATAATCATTTTGCTAATAATAACAACTAACATAAAAGCAATAATAATAATAATAATAATAATAATAATAATAATAATAATAATAATAATAATAATAATAATAATAATAATAATAATAATAATAATAATAATAATAAAAATAAAAAGATTGGAAAAACTACCTCAAATGTAATGAATTTCAAAAAGAAAACAGCCCACACTCGGGCTCGAACCCGAGACCTCTCGGTAAACCCAAAACACTCTTGACCAGCTGAGCTAGCCTATCTATCTGCTATAATTCAGTTTGCACTTATCTAACCCATTTAACATCTGTTTCCCTATTTTTCCTTTTCACAGACCAATCGATCAAAGCCCTTAGCAATCATAACCATGAATAAATTGTTGGCTTTAGGCGTTTTAATAGAAGTAGATACGACCTGGAGGGGTGTTTTTAATTACAGAAAGGAAAAAAAAAAAGTAACAATAACAGAACTCGTTTTGCCATTCTTTCATCTTCTTTATATTTCAAATCGACCAAAGATCAAATCAAATTAACAATGAGTTATTTATTAGATTTTAGAACTTAAAATTAATACGAAAACAATTAAAGATTGAGTAATTTGATTTTAAACAGATTAAGAATGAAATAAAATGGCTGAAACAGACACGATCACTCCCATATGAACTCAAGTTATGATTTTGAAATTTAGAACGTTTTACACAAAGATTACAACACGAAAAAGATTCTAAATCTATATTAGAAACTATCTGGTTCATTAATTAAGCTTAAAACATTAAAATGAGTTTGAATTTCACGATTTACAGATAGTTTGACTTTTTTTGAAATATGCTTTGACTCGACAATTCATACTTGTTTGAAAGATTTGTAGGCTGAGTTTTTGCAGGTAGATTGAAGGAAGAATTTCAAACAAGACTGCAATAAGAGATTTTGTAATTGAACTCAAATTCGAAGTATTTGATTTAAAGTTACATGAACAGAGCTGCTTACTGGGTTTTCTATTTTTTCTGTTTTTCTTCTTCGACTTGCAGTAAGTAACGATGATATTTAATGAAGGTAGTGATGGTTAATAATTTAAGGTCGAATGGTTTCATATAGCAATTGAAATTGAATGATTTACAGAAGATAGGAGTTGACAATTATTATATCAGACAGAATAAATAAATAAAAAAATAAAACAAAATAAAAATAAAAACAAAAAAGAAGACAACGATTGCTAATAGAAATCGCTGGGTATTGTCATGTAGTGATTTAGAATCGACAAGTTTAATATTTTTGAGCACAAGTTGATGAAAAGATCTAAGAACCGATTGTGATTGATAACAATTTTCCATTATTATTGGATTTTATATATAATATTAATATTAATAACTAATAATTATAAATACATTAATAATAAAAATCATATCATTATTAAAAATAAATAATAATGATACTAGTAATTAACCAGGTGATAATAATTATATTATAAATGGCAAAAATACTATTTTGTATTATTTTCTATTAATAATAACTATATGAATAATAATAATATTAATAATAATATTGATAAAGATAATAATAATAATAATAATTAATCATATTAACTTAAGGTTATAATTCTACTACTAATTATAATGATATAACAATTTAGATGTATTAATTCTATATATATTAAATAATAATATTCTAATATTAATATTAATATTAATATTAATATTAATACTAATTAATAATGGAAGTAAATATAATAATATAACATTTATATTTTAACTTGTAATTTAAATATATTAATATTACAATTTATTAATCATGTAATATTTAATAACTAATACTACATATATCTAATTTTTAACATTTATACATTACTATTTATATATAATAATCATAACAATTTATTAATGATAATGCTATTAGTAATGATAATAATATAACAATTACATTCAAGTCTGTTAATAATATATTATTAATTATTTAATATTTAGTAATCATATAATATATAACCTTTATTGAATGTTTAATATTTTATACATTACAATATATATATAATCATTAATTATTCATAAAAAATCATAAATATATATATATATATATATATATATATATATATATATATATATATATATATATATATATATATATGTATATATATATATATATGTATATATATATTTATATGTATATATATATATATATATATATATATATATATATTGATCATGCATATTTTAACCGTGGGGTTTAATATGCCTGCTCAATACATAAGGAGGGGTTTAAGGATCTTAGAACGTGGCTCTCCGGTCCGGCTACCGTGAATAACCCTGGCCGACATGATGATGTCGGCGGGGTGGCCAAGTGATTAAGTCCACCTCTGATAACGGTCGTCGATCAAGAGGCCCCAAATAAGGTCGTAGGTACTAGCTTACGAAAGACTAACCTGTTAACCTTGAAGAGATGCTGAATGATGCTGTTTTTGCATAATGTATCTTGTGTGTGATAGTTACGTAATATGCCGTGTCCGGTAAATGATGATTAGGGTTTGTATTTATAGGCAAACCCTAATTCTAGAACCGTCCCAGATCACGTTAATCGTATCCATAACTGACTCCCCCAAATCACGGATATAATTATGGAAAAGATATTTACTGGACAGCTAAGCAACCGCCATACCGGGAACAAAGGCATTCGCACGCCGCATACCGCACACAAGAACACAATCATACGCACAATAGTGATTGTCCGCATACACTTGCGGTGCGCCTGCGGGTGGCGGTATCATTATGTCCCCCCTAGTTTGATGTTATATGGCGCGAGGCGTATGATATCAAACTATTAAGCGAAAGAAAAAACAAGAAAACGGCTAGCATTTAATATTCCGCGTGCGCCTCGATGCCATTAAATGCCTGTCACAATCGCAGAAGCCCATTCGGCGGACATGACATAAAGTGGCAGTGTGTCAGGCGCGTGCCAACCACGCGCGTACATGTAATCATACCCAACTGGCATCCACGCGCATAAATAAAGTGCTGGCCGTCGATTGCGTAACACGTGTACAGCCACGATCACACCACTCCATCCAATCTTCCCTATAAATACCCCATTTTGCAGCTCATTTCCACTTTCCTGCTTCAAGCTTCCTCGTTACCCTGCCAATTTGAATTTCGATCAAAAATCGAACATTCCGGCCACCATTTAAAGGTTAGTATTCATCCGATTACTCCTAGAAAATGACTAAAGCTAACGAGACGTATGTAGATAGCGTAGAGTCTGTTATAGAGCAGAAGCACATAGATTACTTAGTGAAACAGTATCCTCCCTTAGCCAAGTACAATCCGGTGCCACCCCTACCCCACCAGCGTGCTCACGAGCCACCGGAGAAAAAAGTGGCCATCTATGAACATGCGTTCAAGCATGGTAACTTTAGGGTTCCTCCCTCTGACTTCTTCTTAGGCGTATTAGATCACTTCAGAGTGGGATTAGGGCAACTACACCCGTATGCCATAGGCAAAATAGTTCTGTTTGAAATGTGGTGCGCCGCAATCGACAGGGTACCGTTGGTTAAAGTTTTCTGTCATCTATACCGCCTAGCCAATCACCACAAATCCTGGTTCACCTTCTTCGGCCGACAAAATTTCACCAAAACCCCAAAGTCGAATGCGGGTAACTGGAAAGAAACTTTCTTTTTCGTTGACCAAACTGTAGTTGGTACCGCTTTTCCGCAAACGCTTATATGGTGCGAGAAGGTGGAAAAGGATGTGAACAAAACCCCGGTCCTTGACGACGAGGAAACAAAGCTGTTAGCGGAGTGCGCTAACGCACAGCTGGTGCACCGGTCATACGGGAACGTGATGTTGCGGCTAGGGAAGATATCCGCACACTGGCCATGGGAGGATGTGCGTCCAGCCATAGTCGGACCGGATGGAAAGGGTAGGAATAGTATAATCACGTACTAACAACAGTTTGCTATTTATGTGTTCTAACGCATGCGTGCATGTTTACAGAGATGAAGATGAAGAGAGTACTGACTGCGGAGGAGATTGCGGGCATCGCCTTCTGCAAACAGAATGTGAACCAGCCGTTAGAGCAGGAGAAGACTGGCGAGAATGCGCCTGCCACCTCCGGCAATAAGCGCAAGGCCGCCAAAGCCTCCCAATCCCAACAGAAGAAGAAGAAACTCACTCCCAAACAGAGGGAGGATAAGCGGAACGATAACTTCGTTCCCATCGAACCCCGTTCTGCGGATCTACCTCCCCCATCCTCTGGTAAGAGTTCAGCTTTCGCGCATACCACACATTTAAGTTTGCATTTATATAACCACTTATTAACACGCAGGGCATGCGGAAGAAACTCATCACACCCCACCGCGGGTCAATTCGGACCTCGAAGCTACTGCCGAGTCAAAGGATAAGACGATACACCTGGACTCCGAGTCCACACCAACCCCGCCACACGGTAGCTTCCGATTGGCAAACCTGGCGCAGCTCACCCAGACATCGGCGGAAAACGCCGCAGAGCAGTCCGCCTTCCTCCAACAAATCTTCCCGACTGAGTTCCGCAACCAACTAGCCGCACTGCCTTTTAATCAGGCGCTCAACGCCTTCGTCCAAAACGGCCTTGTCTTTTTTGGCATGGTTGCAGATCAAGCCCGCCGTTCGACTAACTTGTATCAAGTGGCCTTGCGGAAAGAAACAGAGCTAGGGCTACTGTAAGCGGGGGTTGATCAGGTGAAGAAAGACAGGGACACCGCAGAAGAAGCGCGCAAGGCGGTGGAATTAGCCGCGGCGGAAACCAAAACTGCACTGATTGAAGAGAGAAAGAAAAACCGCGAGCTGGTTGGTGTGGTTAACCAGTCCAAGGGGGAGGCGGAGCATCTGCGGGTGGAGCTGGAGAGGGCGACGAGGGAAAGGGATGACGCGGTAACCAACCGCGAGCTGGCAGAGGCGGATCTAGCGAAGCTGCGCACCGCACTCCCTACCATTGCGCAAAAGCTGATGGACTCAGAGCCTGTATCCGACAAGTTCAATGCCTACGTTGATGCGGTCAGGGACCATGAAATCAACAAGGCTGTGCAGGAGGTAATCCAAGCTTGCGTCTAACACCGCCGTTCCCCGACATCGTTCAAAAGAAGCTAAGAGAAGGAACGGCTGCAGCGTTAATGGATGCGGAAGAAGCCATCAAGTCCATCCCTATCCCCCTAATCAACGCATTCGCTGCGGACCCGAACATGTCGATCGATGGGTTTTTAAAAGAGGATTATTAGTTTGTGTTGGATTGCGCCGTAAGTCCTATGCTTAGGCAGGTATTTGTATTTTTGCAGCCCTAAGTCCCGTGTTGGGCAGGCGTTACAAACAATTATCTCTTATGTAACAACTTAATTTGATGTATATATATTCCTGATATGCATGCGTAGTGTGTTTATTTGTTTATATATCGCGAATCAAAACAAAATGTGACCCGCATGCCCATGCGCATAGTTAACCAAAACTCATGCGTATGCGGGTATTACTGCGTAAAATAAACCAATACTTTAACAATTACCCTTTAATAATTTAGACTCGAAAGCTACTGCGTTATCGCTTTGTCATGTACTAGAGGTGCACTATAGCTGTATGGTAAGTAACGCAACTAAAAACAAGCCAATGTTTTTATGCTTTGAGTTCCTCAAGCAAACCAATGCGAGAGTAATTACGCACAAGCAAACCAATGCTTGTAATTTTTTAAGTCGACTTTGCAGCCATCTAGTCTGCGTGGCGCTTGGCTAGGGGAAAACCAATTCCCTTTGCCTGCCGTTAGCGTCTAGCCTTGTAACCAAACAGGCTTCTGCCGCACGGGGGCTAGAGGACACCCCTTAAGTAGGCAGGAACCGCATACAAAAAAGATTTAAACAACAAAAGTATGCGCGAGTAAATATTTAATTGGCATTAATCACAATTACAACCGCGACACATCCAAACGGACGGAAAATACATAGAAAAAATAATGTGCTACAATAAATTGGAGTGATCAGGTCCACCTAGCTACATATAACATTTTTTCAATAACGTCGCATGCCAAGTGCGTTTCACAGGTTTTCCATCTAGTGTCTCGAGATGGTACGCCCCGGTATTGTTTGCCTTCGCTACCCTGTATGGACCTTCCCAACGGGGGCCCAGTTTCCCAGTATCCTCCGCATGACTTGCGTCGTTCTGACGCCAAACCAAGTCACTGCACTTATAAGAGCGCGAACGCACACGCTGATTATAGTACTTTGCGATTTTTTGCTTGTTATTTGCTTCGTTGACAGCCGCAGAGAGTCTGCGCTCTTCCAGCAAATTAAGATTTTCCCGCAAAGCTTCAGAGTTATTTTGCTCATCAAAATTTTGTATGCGGAAGGTTGGTACCCCAATTTCTGCGGGTACAACAGCTTCTGATCCATAGACCAAACTGAACGGGGTCTCACCAGTGCTTGCTTTGGGTGTTGTTCTATGCGCCCATAAAACCTTCGGTAGTTCATCCACCCAACCAACGCGACCATGACCCAACCTAGCTTTGATTCCAGCTACTATATCCCTGTTGGTGACTTTGCACTGGCCATTCGCCTGCGGATGCGCAACAGATGTAAAAGTTTGCTTAATATTAAGCTCCGCGCACCAGCTGCGAAAAGGGTCACCCGCGAACTGCGTACCGTTATCGCTAACAATTTCGTTTGGTATACCAAATCGACAGACGATGTCTTCCCATACAAAATTTCGCACCCTTTTTCCTGAGATTGCTGCCAGCGGTCTCGCTTCGACCCACTTTGTGAAATAGTCGATTGCAACAATCAAGAATTTGATGTTTCCTGTGTGCGCAGAATGTGCGTAAGGTACTGATGTGAGTAGCATGTTTAGAAAATAAATGATAAAATTACCTCGGCCTTTTGGGAATGGTCTGACTATGTTGATTGCCCATTTGCAGAATGGCCACGGTGAGGAGACTGGTATCATTGGATGCGCAGGTGCTCTGCTAATAGGTGCATGTATTTGGCATGATTCACATTGCCTAACTATGCGCGCAGTATCCGCGTACATGGTGGGCCAATAATATCCTAGCCGCATTATTTTTGACACAATGGACCTGTGCCCCGAATGGAGTGCGCATGCACCTTCATGCACCTCGCGTACAACTTCCTCTGCCTCTTTCGGGCCAATGCACCTTAAGTGCGGTCCCAAATAATTTTTTCGATATAGGACGTCACCCTCAAGGGCATACAGCGGTGCCTTAACGCGGACTTTCTTTGCATCAGCGGAATCCGCAGTAGATGTGCCATCCTGCAGAAAAGCCACAATGGGAGTCATCCATGTTGAGCTTGATTCCTCAACTGGTGCCACTAAAGGCATCATAACAATGGATTTCGCATTGAGCTCTTCTATTAGAACTTTCTTTCCCATATGATCAAAAGCCAAGGCAGCCAGTTTGCTTAGCGCATCCGCCTTCTTATTTTGCCCACGCATTACGTGGGAGATTTGAAAAGCTTCAAATTGGTCAGCGAGGTTGTGAAAAAGTGATAGATATTGCTGCATGGCTATGTCATGCGCTTCGAAATCTCCGCTGACCTGACTGCATACTAGCTTTGAATCCACATATGCGTGCAAAATTTTAACATTTAACTTATGCGCAATGCGCATACCTGCTAACAGAGCCTCATACTCTGCTTCGTTGTTCGTAACAGCAAAATTAAACCGCAGTGCGTATGTATGCTCTTCGCCATCCGGGCCTGTTAAAATTATACCCGCACCTGCACCAGATGCGCTGCACGCACCATCGGTGTACAATTCCCATGGTGACAAAGTTGGTGCAGGTGGATCCTGATGTTCTACGGACGCCTCGACATCCGCAGGTAATTCTGCTAGGTAGTCAGCAAGTATTTGACCCTTAACCGCACTGCGCGAAGAGAAATTTATTTCATGTTCACCTAATTCAACTGCCCACTTAGCCATTCGGCCAGAAATCTCAGGCTTGTATAACACCTGAAAGAAAAATGATTGCGTTAGTCAATGCGGTAACCCCGGTCATTGCCGCAAAGTAGGTGTTTACCAACTTGTTTGATTGGTTGATCAGTTAGAACCACGATTGGATGTGCTTGAAAATATCGGTGCAAACGCCGCGCCGTATGGACCAGCGCATATACAAGCTTTTCTATTGGTGAGTAGTTTACTTCGCTTGATGTCAGCGTCTTGCTTACGAAGTAGACCGGCATTTGCGTCTGAGAAAAACCTCAGTCGTTAAATTTCTGCGATATAAATAAAGCATGTAAATTAATGGATTACCTTTCTGCGATCCGCGATGAGGACTGAGCTGACAGCTTCCTTCGATGCCGCGAGGTACAGCGTTAGCGTTTCTCCTGATACTGGCGCAGTAAGTGTTGGTAATTCTGCAAGCACCTTTTTCATCTCCTGAAAGGCTGATTCTGCTTCCTGAGTCCATACAAAGTCTTTTTTCTTCAAACAATTTTTCAAAGTATTGAAGAATGGTAACTGTCGTTCTGCGGCTTTCGACAGAAATCGCGTGATAGCCGCAAGCTTCCCCGTTAGACTCTGCACATCTTTCTTTGTCTTCGGAGATGGCAAATTATCAATGGCTTCAATCTTTTTGGGATTGGCCTTGATACCCCGCGCTGTCACCACATGACCTAAAAACTTGCCTTCCTCTTCCCCAAAACTACATTTAAGCGGGTTAAGCTTCATGTTGATCCTGCGCAGAGATGCAAACGTTTCTAGGATGTCCGCGAGCATGTCTTCTTCAGTGTTACTTTTAATTACCAAGTCGTCGACGTACGCTTCGAGATTTCTACCGATTTGGTGCTTGAATGCTGCGTCAATTACACGCTGATAGGTCGCGCCAGCATTCTTTAAACCCAAAGGCATCTTCGTGTAACAATAAATACCCTGCGGCATATGAAAAGCAGTCTTGTCCTCATCTTCCACAGCCATTAAGATTTGGTGATAGCCCTTGTATGCGTCCAGAAAACACTTGTACCTAAATCCCGATAGTGATTCTACCTTCCAGTCTATCTCCGGGAGAGGGTAATTGTCCTTAGGACATGCCTTATTAATGTCCTTGAAATCAACGCACATTCGCCAGTTACCGTCAGCCTTTTTTACCAACACAGGATTTGCAACCCATGTCTGATAACGCACTTCCTGCAGAATGCTTGCTTTGACAAGGTTGTCCACCTCTGCGCACAACCAATCACTGCGGTCTAGAGCCATATGCCGCTTCTTTTGCCTAACGGGTGTCAATGACGGATTAACATTTAACTTATGTTCCGCAATATCACGTGGAACCCCAGTCATGTCTGACTCACGCCACGCGAAAACATCTGCGTTTGCGGACAAAATTCCATGCAATTTGGCCTTTGTTTCGGCTGACAAGCCTGCGCCGATTTTAATTCGCTTATCCGGATGCAAGCGATTTGCTATGACTGCACAATTTGCCAGTTGTTCTCCCACGCTAGGAGTGCTTATAGGCGCAACTGAGCCACATAACTCGGTTGTTTGATGTGACGCAGCGTGGCAACGCCTCCTACTGTGGGAAACTTGATCAAACCATGCACTACCGATGGTATGATGTTGAAACGCCGTATGAAGTTTCTCCCTAGCAGTGCGTTATATCGTGAAGTTGAACGAACCACATAAAAATCGACCAATTCATGCCTGATCATATGCGGGTTCCTGTCATCCGCAAGCTCTACCATTAATTCTATTCGGCCTAGCGGCCACAAGTTTTCTCCGGAAAACCCTGATAGCGTAATATCAGGCTGGCGTAACTGCGCTTTGACTTCTGCCGGAAGGAAACGATAACAATGCTCATACATAATATCGACACCGCTGCCAGTGTCAACATGCATGCGCTTAACCTGGATTCCGCAATCAAGGATGCGACACTTGATGATAATGGGCTCATTAATAGAATCAATTGACATTACAGGAGGGAAAGTGATTGGGAGAAGCTCCCAATCTTGGTGATCATTGTACTTTCTCCGCTGGCTGATTTTCTCTTCGTCAACCATGTTAATGGTTAAGTCGGCATTTTTCGCTTTGTCAACTTTCTGCCACGCGAAAGTCTTAGACTTCGAAGCCTCTTCTGTGGCCTTTCCCTTGTCCTTTTTAGGTGATTTTAGATGATCCAATTTGCCCGCGTGAAGCGCCTCCAGAACCCGTTCCATCAAGTTTTTACACCGATTGGTGTCGTGACCATAATCATCATGAAATTCACAATACTTTGTTTTGTCCCGCTTACCAAATTCCGTAAGCGGAGTTGGGACTGCAAAGGTAGCGCACACCGGTTCGGTTGCCAAAATTTCTTTTGGCGTTTTGGACAAACTTTTAAGCAGCGCATAGTTCTGATTATTGATGCCGCGCTGATTATTGTTTCGATAATTGCCACTTGATTTCCCTTTATCATTCCTGATGGGACCACCGCTAGGATACCTTCCACGAGAGTTGTTACCACGATTTTGATCGCGCGAACGATCATCATCGTCCTTTCTCTCGTTGCGTGAGCTAGCTGTTGGAATGTCATTATCTTCGCCACTCCGCATATAGTTGTGGCATTCATTAAGCGCCTCAGCATAAGTTGTTGGGACTGTATGGCGCAGACGCCTTACCAGTGTTGGATGACGTTCTGAGTTTATACCATGTATGAGTCCGAAAATCTGTTGCTCTGGTTTGAGATCTGGTATACGCAGGCACTCATTAGTATACCTTGTGAGAAATTCACCCAAAGATTCCTTGGGCTTCTGCACGATGTCATGGCATTCAATGTGAGTGCGCTTGCGTGGTCTCTAATTCTGATATTGTAGTAAAAACTTTGTCCGCAGATCCATAAACCCGGCAATACTACCCGCCGGCAACTTATTAAACCACTCACGAGCAATACCCTGTAGTGTCATAGGAAATATCTGACACGCAACCAGATCCACCCAGCCTTGAGTGCGCATTGCGCCTTCGAAACGCTGTAAAAAGTCATCTGGATCGGTCAGGCCATTGTAAGTACCCAACGTGCTAGGTATCTTTGGTGCTGATGGAAATGGGTATGCGGATATATGCGGAGGAAACTTGTCAAAGGTAGTCGGTAGCTCGAAGGGTGGTTTAACAGGATCCCCTTTCAAGTTTGCAAAGAAACGCTTCATCATGTCCTGAACAAAGTCAGGTTGTGAAAATAAGTGAACCATATCAGGAGGTGCGGCCTGCATGAATTGACTTGCAAGATTTGCCTGCCCTTGAACATTTTACCAAGGTTGACCCTGCGTCTGCGGATATAACCAAGGCTGCTGCGTTGGAAAAGAGGGATAACTTGAAGACGCAGAGTACACAGGTGGCTGTAAAGGAAGCGAAACCTGCGGCGCAGATATCTGCGAAACTTGAGGATACACACTTAAAAGCCCAACTGTATGCGTTGTGCTTTGCTGCTGCGCTGTTATCGGCGCCCAATGAGAGTTCGCATCTGGGATGACACCAAATCCCCAACTATTAAGTAACGCCTATGCATCAGCAGGAGTTAAAAATTGTGAAACTGGGCGCGGTGGTTGCCAAGGTTGCAACGGTGTAAATGACGAATTCTGCTGAATGCTCTGCGTATGCAGAGGTATTGAAACAGTGGTACTGTAAATAGGTACCTGGCCGCAGCAAACCACATGCGGCCCCGTTGTTCCACCGCCAGTGCCTGCAAAGATGACCCTTGGATCCACTGACGAAAAGTCCAGCCGCGTGGTTGTGACTGGTGAGTTTGCTCTTGGCGGTGTGACCCCGTCTGAATATATCGGCTTGTACCTCTGAAAGGGTTCGCCGGATATAGGTGGAGGGTATATCGTGTATCCCGCCTGAGTAGCGGCCCCCGTAGTCATAACCGGTGTATGTTGACTACCAGACGGTGCGTTCTGAACATCTGTTTGGGTATGTTCCGATGATTCCTCGGAAGTCATGATACTGTTAAAGAAAAAATTCAAAATTTTTGTAAATAACGAGTCATACAATTCAAAACCTTAAAAGAAAAAGCAATTAAACAGTCTTGAATTAATTCGACTCTCAATGAAAGCACCACTTGATCATGCATATTTTAACCGTGGGGTTTAATATGCCTGCTCAATACATAAGGAGGGGTTTAAGGATCTTAGAACGTGGCTCTCCGGTCCGGCTAACGTGAATAACCCTGGCCGACATGATGATGTCGGCGGGGTGGCCAAGTGATTAAGTCCACCTCTGATAACGGTCGTCGATCAAGAGGCCCCAAATAAGGTCGTAGGTACTAGCTTACGAAAGACTAACCTGTTAACCTTGAAGAGATGCTGAATGATGCTGTTTTTGCGTAATGTATCTTGTGTGTGATAGTTACGTAATATGCCGCGTCCGGTAAATGATGATTAGGGTTTGTATTTATAGGCAAACCCTAATTCTAGAACCGTCCCAGATCACGTTAATCGTATCCATAACTGAATCCCCCAAATCACGGATATAATTATGGAAAAGATATTTACTGGACAGCTAAGCAACCGCCGTACCGGGAACAAAGGCATTCGCACGCCGCATACCGCACACAAGAACACGCATACGTACAATAGTGATTGTCCGCATACACTTGCGGTGCGCCTGCGGGTGGCGGTATCATTATATATGTATATATATATATATATATATATATATATATATATATATATATATATATATATATATATATATATATATTCATTTTAATAGTAGTTTAATTATTCTATATATTACTTTTACATTTTCAGTTCAAATAATTATATTGTATTTTATTAATTTAACTTATTAGTTATGCTTTATATATATATATATATATATATATATATATATATACAAACAATTGTTCGTGAATCATCAGGAAAGGTAAAAGGGCAAATGTATTCATGTAAGTTGTTCCAAAGTTTTCGAGACTCAATATTACAGACTTTGCTTATCGTGTCAGAAACATATGAAGATTAAGTTTAAATTTGGTTGGAAATTTCTGAGTTGTCACATTAGCCCTACTACAATCATCTACTATGGTAAAAAAAAATCTGTATTTTCTTTCATAAACAACCTTATATGGACCCCATATATCAATATGTATCATATGAAATATAGTATCACAATGTGAGTTACTGACAGAGAAAGGAGATTTAGTCATCTTAACCATAGGACAAGTTACACAAACAGTATCTTTATTTCTTTGATTTTTCAACATAGACATAGATGAGATACACTTCAGCTTTGAATTTGACACAAGACCTAGCCTATGATGCCACAGGCTATATGAATTAACATCTTTACTGGTACTTGCACACACACCTTTATTCATAGTAAACACACTACAATAACTAGTAACAGAAACAACCATGCTTGCTAATCTTTGATCAATTTTTTACAGGGGCACATTGATCAAATAGTAGAGATTAGCTTTTCTTTTACCCAGGCCTATCACCTTCCTTGTGATCAAGTCCTGAATAACACAAAATTGTGAATAGAACACAACAATGCAAGACTGATCCTTGGTAAGTTTAGGTACAGATAATAGACTATATTTGAAAGATGGAACAACAAGAACATCTTTCAATGTCATATTATTTTCAAGTGGCAGTGTACCAATGTGAGTTATAACAGATGAGTTACCATTTGGAAGATTAATATGAGGTTTGTAAAACAACCTTTTAGCATCAACAAGATTTTCATATAAAGGTGTCATATGATCAGTAGCTCCAGTATCAAGTATCCAATCAGTTTTAAAAGATGATTTAGTTAATATACCTGCAGCAAAGTGGTGATCCAATTCAACATCAGAGTTATTGGTGCCTAGAACATCATTACCAGTCAACTGTGGCAAGCTCTTCAAAAGCTGTTCAAATTGTGCAGAGGTAAACACAATATTATTTCCTTCAACAGTTGCAGCAGATTTCTTGAAGACTAGTTTTGACTTTCCTTGTCCACCTTGACTGTTTGATTTGTTGAATGATTGCTTGTATTTAGGATGCCAATGTGGATAACCAACTTTTTCCCAACACTTTTCAGGTGGATGCCACTTAAAGCCACAGATTGAGCACTTTTCATTTTTTGAAATCAATTTGTTGTACAAAGTAGTAGTTTCAACATTGCTAAACATCTCTTGTGACGACCCAGAAATTTCTGACCAAATTTAAACTTAACCTTTATATGTTTTCGACACGATAAGCAGAATTTGTAATGTTGAATCTCAAAAAGTTTGGAACTACATTCATGTAATCAATTACCCTTTGACCGTGTTCGACGATTCACGAACAATTATGAGTATATAGATATGTATATATAATATATAATATTAACTGAAAACATTAACAAAGTATTAGATATATGATACTTTACATGAACGTATTTGTTTCGATATATTTATCGACAGAATTAAGAGATAATATCAAATGATTGAATTATCAGATACATTATGATATGATTACGGGCCTATGTTATGAGGTCCACTGTGATTTAAAAAATCTATTCTTTTTGACAACATTCGGAAAATGGTAAAGTGATTTATAAATAAGAACAAATGTGTCAATTAACGGGAACTAGACAAGGGTTAGTGGAAATTCCTGTTTAATTTTCAAGGCATGTTTTATAATATTTTCCTCGTGATCTTGATAAGATAACTATGTTAACTTTCATTTTATTTAATATGAAAATAAGAACGTGGAGTGTAAATAACTTAGATGTTGGATATCGACAAGTTAAGTAACTCGACATTTTTCATTAAGATGATTTCATATGTTTATTTAACCTTTGGACTTTATCCCATGCTTCACCAACAGACTGTAATTTAAAAACTTGAAACCTATTATGAATATATATAATTATACTTTTCTAAAATGTTTTGTGATATAACGATTTCCATTATTTTAACCTTTTAACAAAATGATTCTTAAATATATTTAGTTTTGGAAAACAAAATTATCATATTTATTTGATTTAGTTTCAAAAGTACAAAAAAACGTTTTCAGTTTAAAAAGAACTTTATTATTAAAACGTATATATCTTTTATAAATATCTAGAATCACTTTTGACAACTCATTACTTAACCAGTATGATAAAGATAACGATATTTATATTTTATTTTATTAAATATATATAACGATTTAAATTTATATTATATATATTTATACGCGTATTATACGTATATAGTTTTATACTTTTACTATACTTTAACTTTACCTTTACTTTACTTTTATTTTACTTTAACTTTAATAATTCATACTTTAATAATTCACTTTAATAATTCATACTTTAATAATTCACTTTAATAATTTATACTTTAATAATTCACTTTAATAATTCACTTTAATAATTCATACTTTAATAATTCACTTTAATAATTCATACTTTAATAATTCACTTTAATAATTCATACTTTAGAAATTCACTTTAATAATTCATACTTTAATAATTCACTTTAATAATTCAAAAATCTATTATAAATAGAATTCAATAGGTTTTATTATTTCATAGAAACTTGAAAATATATTTCTCTAAACTCTCTCAATCGAATTACATATATATTTTCTTTGTATTATTTCAAGATATTATTACTATACATAAAATACTACGACGGAGTTATACTCAGACGATTTCAAAATAAGTTTTCAAACGGGATAGAGCTAAGGAAATTATGGGTTATAGCTATGGAGGTTATGGGTATTGATCGAGGGTATTGCTCGTGAGGTCAACCTAACGTTTATCATTTTCGTTGCGTCTACGTACTTTCCTGCAATATTGAATCACAATATTGATACGTTCGTGAATCCGAGACAAACCCTGCACTTGTCCAGTGCCGTCATATACATAATTGCTACGAAATACAGTATTGTGAGTTTCATTACTCCCTTTTTATATATATTTTTGGGCTGAGAATACATGCGCTGTTTTATAAATATTTTACGAAATAGGCACAAGTACTAAAACTAATTCTATGTGGGTTTAAACCAGAAATATACCCTTAGCTTGGTAACATTAAACTACTTGTCTATGTACGGTAGGCGCGAATCCTAAAGATAGATCTATTGGGCCTGACAAACCCCATCCTGACTATGGGATGCTTTAGTACTTCGAGGTTATTTTAAACACACCTGATCTGGTGTACTTCAGAGGGTAAAACATGAACGTTAAGGCTTGTTACCGGGTGCCTACAACTTATAGAATACTTTTATACACTTGCGAGTGTACATATATTTATAAACGGAAATCTTGTGGTCTATTACTATTACGGAAATGATTGATTATGATAAACTAATGAACTCACCAACCTTTTGGTTGACACTTTAAAGCATGTTTATTCTCAGGTATTAAAGAAATCTTTCGCTGTGCATTAGATCATTTTAAGGATATTACCTGGAGTCATTCATGACATACTTTGAAAGACGTTGCATTCGAGTCGTTGAGTTCATCAAGATTAATATTAAGTCAATTATAGTTGGATGTAATATGAAATGGTATGGTATGCATGCCATCAATTTTTGATGTAAAGAAAGTTTGTATTTTAAAAACGAATGCAATGTTTGTAAAACGTATCATATAGAGGTCAAATACCTCGCGATGTAATCAACTATTGTGAATCGTTTATAATGTATATGAACGGGTCCTTTCATCTCTCTCTGAACTTCTTCTTGCTGCAGTACAGAACAAGCAGACTCAACACTAGGCAGAGGAGTCATAAGCAACAATTGACTCCTCAAAGCACTATAATGATCATCAAGACCATTAAGAAACTGGAACAAATGCTGCTCTTCCTTTTGTTGATTTATTGCAGCAAGCAAATTCACAACATCAGCAGCAGCAGCATTATTAACTCGTGGAAGTTGATTCAAAGAATCCAATTCTTCCCATACACATTTAATTTTGGTGTAGTACTCATTAACAGGTGTACCTTGTTGTTGAATAGAGTATGTACCTTTATGCAGCTTATACTTTCCGGAACCATTACTCAAAGCAAATCTTGTCTCCAATTGACTCCAGATCTCTGCAGAAGTGCCAACAAACATAATAGATTTTGCAATTGATTCAACCACAGAACTCATAATCCAGCTTATCACCATGTTATTGCAAGTATCCCAAAGCTCAGCTTCATTAACTTCAACAGGCCTAGGAATTGTTCCAGTAACAAAACCTAATTTGCGTTTACTTGACAAAGCAATTTCCAATGAACGACGTCAGGATCTGTTATTTTGTGCACCAGTAAGCTTCTCTTGAATTAGCAATGAACCTGGACCATCGGAAGGGTAAAGGTAAAGAGGATTTTGAAAATTAGGTTGTGCCATTGCAAATTGATCACAGATCGAAGAAATTAGGGTTATGCGGAAGCGAAAACAGAAGATAATTGCGAGAATAACGACAACACAGATCTGAATTTTAACGAAATTCAGAACGAAGATCAAAACGAATGTAATGAAGATTAAACACAGATCTCCATTATTATAGCTCTGATACCATGAAAAGTGATAACAATGAAGAACACAGAGATTGAACGATGAACACACACACTTTCATTCATTCAAGTTAATTACAAAATGAAACAAACCAGTCGTTATAAACTAACTCCTGGAGATTCACCACCTAAACAGAACCTAAACAGTATTAACAACTAACTGCCTAAGATACATAAAATACCCTACACAATGAATAACTACAAAACAGTCCCTGGACTTCTATTTACACTTTAGTCCCTGGACTTCTATTTACATCAATAGTAATTATATAGTTGTATGGTATTCAAAATACAAAATGGACTAAAGTCGATTACTCGTTTTATTTATTCAACGTACTATTTGACAATGATGGACTAATATTGTATTTGTATTTGTATTTGTATTTGTATTTAGGAGTTAAAAGAGATGAAGGATGATCTTAATAACTGTGAGGATTTAGAAAAGTTAATAAGGGATCTACTCCAATTCCATAATAATTTGATTTTACTACTTCACTACAATGTGCTGAATTGTTATGGTACACATTCTTCTTGTACCCAGCTCATAAAATGTTTCAAATTATTATTTATAACGAGTTTTCGTGACGTGTACTAAGTTTTAGTTGTAAAACAGGATTTTTGAAGATCATCAAGAAACACAAGAAGAAAACGGGAGGAATGTTTTGCTTGTCGCGGGGAAATAATCAGCAACTGTTCTTCATCAGAAACTCGCTTAACAAACTTTTGTCAGAGTGTGTAGAGACTATAAAACAACTTGCTCGCACCAATGAGTGATTTATACTACAAAATATTGTATATTGGGCTATTGTCATAATAGTAATGCCAAATCTATATGTATGTATACTCTATACCGAATTAGTAAATATGAACGTCTCTGTGATTCACATTCAGTAACTTTAGCGATAATTCTTGGTTATAAGGTTCGTCTGTCACTAAGAGTGATTGATCATCAGAATTTGTAAAAAAATAGCCATTATGAATAAGATTTGACTTCTATTAGTTCATTCTTATGTGACACAATTCCTATTTCATATTATGTTCATTTGGGGTATGTGCCATTGAATACTTGAATGCGCCTTTTGGCAAAGCTTTGGCTCAACCATATGAGTATATGAAATGAATTTTTTATATATGGTTATTAATGAGATTTCGACATATCCTCATACAGTCGTACCTGCAATACTGTTATTTCTCGAATTCCTAAATCGAGGTGGTGAACTGAGACCATATACGCCACAAGTCCCGGTGACATTTCTATTTTTACAATCACCCATATTTGAGGTATATGCCATTGAATACTTGAATGTGCCTTTTGGCAAAGCTTTGGCTCAACCATATGAGTATATGACATGAGTTTTTTTTATATACGGTTATTAATGAGATTTCGACATATCCTCTTACAGTCATAACTGCAATACTGTTATTTCTCGAATTCCTGAATCGAGGTGGTGAACTGAGACCATATACGCGAACTCCCGGTGACCTTTATATTTTTACAATCATTCATATGTTAGAGATGAATATGTATATACATATATTTTCCAGAGTCCATATATTTGAATATTGCAAGCTATATATACATACCAAATAAAATAACATTAGGCGTTGCTATGTAAATTAGCAACCAAAGGAACTCTATATTTTGAAACAAATAACAGTGAATTCCCAAGAACTATGAATGTAATTTCATTACTATACCAGACCTTGAGAACAAATATTTAAACTTTTAGTGGTGAAATATGTGTAGTTTTGTTGAATTATGTGGCCCAAAAATATGAAATAATTTGTATTTTTAGCTGGGCTTTATTAGCCCAAGCCCAAATTTAAGTATTAATCGACCAAAACAGTTTCAATCTCAGATAAAGCAGATAATCTATAACGGGCCGTACTTTAATTTGTCTGAAAAAAGTCAAAATATTTATTGAACGGAGACGAGCGCCGTAAGGGGCATAACTGTAATTTCGTACACATAACCAATTTGCTATAAATATTTAACTGTTGTCGTTAACCGACTCTGCCTACCATAAGGTCTCCCTCTTCAACGAAACCCTAGTTATCTGTTTACTTTTTTTTTTTCAGGTATCAATATCAATTTCGTCTCTCTTTGTTCAATTCAGACGTTTAATCGCTAGATCTGTTTATCTTTGCACGTTTTAACCGCAAAAGATTTGGTGTTTACTCGATCTGTTTTGTTTCAAAAGAGGTACATATAAAACCCTAATTCGATGCTTTTGTAGCGTTATATGTGTGGTAGTTTGATGTGTCTAATCAATTGATTGTAATGATTAACTAATTGTGTGCAGTAAGGAGTTATTATGGGTGAAGTTAAGGATAACGAGTACGAAGAAGAGCTTCTTGATTACGAAGATGAAGAGGAAAAGGCCCTTGACTCGGTCAACGGTAAACCTAGCTCCGAAGCTGTCAAAAAGTAAGGCTCGCTACTTTGAAGCCCTAGTCTGTGTGCTTTCTATTGAATTATCAATAGTGTGTATGCTGTCTATTGAATTAACCTTATGTGTATGCTTTCTGTATATATAATTGGCTTTAGTGCTTGTTATTTGCTTAAATGCCTCAAAGATCTGACTGTTAGTAGGTTTTGTATTCTCTTTATTATGTGGTTGTTGTACTTAAATATTTAATATATTGTTTCTGTTGATATTGCAGGGGATATGTTGGCATTCACAGTTCAGGATTCAGAGACTTCTTGCTGAAGCCCGAGCTTCTCCGAGCTATTGTGGATTCTGGATTTGAACATCCTTCAGAAGGCAAATTCCTTAACTTTAAATATGTTGTTATTTTATGACTTAATAAGTATACTGTAACTTTTTCAGTTTTGTATATGCTAATAAGTATTCTACTAGTGCATTAGTTTGTTTTAAGATAACTACTAATACAATAATAATGACACTTAGCTTATTTCTTATAAATGATCATTTGTGAATTTAGCTTTTCATTGATCATATTTGAATCTAGCTTTCCATTGATCATTTGTGAATGTCATAGAAACAGATATCAATTAGTCATATACTTAATAAAGTGATTGTGTTCTGTGTCCAATTGTAGGTTTTACTTGTATGGTATGACAATATGCTATTGGGTAACTACTCGTATGTTAATCGTACCATAATCAATAATGATTTCATATTGAGTGACCATCTCTGAATGCTAAGAAAATATGAATTTATTATTTTTTAATTGTAAATGAAGTGACTTTATTTTTTTGTGTGCAAATGTAGATTCAATAGCATATCACATGTAACAATGTATGCATGTCTGATTTAGGGAGTTAGTTGACGTTGTGTATGTGTACTTCATCTAACTATATCTTATTTTTTCAGGTAATTATTAATTCTGCGTTCATGATTTCAGCCAGATAAACTGGTTTGGTAAACCTTTCCAATTAGCGGAAAAGGGCATCATTTTTACTTAATGAGGGATTCACTCAGTGGAATTTTCTTTGCTTCATCAGTGCAACATGAGTGCATACCGCAGGCTATTTTAGGAATGGATGTCATCTGTCAAGCAAAGTCTGGGATGGGGAAAACTGCTGTTTTCGTTTTGTCCACATTACAGCAGATTGAGCCTGTGGCTGGCCAGGTTGCTGCTCTTGTGCTTTGCCACACCAGAGAGCTCGCTTATCAGGTGAGGATAAATTCATTAATTGTCAACCTTTTCGGTTTACCACCATACATATACTTTATATTTATTAATTGTCTCCACTTAATCTGTTAGTCACTGTACAGATCTGTCATGAGTTTGAAAGGTTCAGTAGATACTTGCCTGATCTCAAGGTTGCTGTCTTCTATGGAGGTGTCAACATAAAGATTCACAAGGAGTTACTGAAGAATGAATGTCCTCATATTGTTGTTGGAACACCTGGACGAGTATTAGGGCTTTCTAGAGATAAAGATCTTGGATTGAAGAACGTGAGGCATTTTATTCTTGATGAGTGTGACAAGATGCTCGAGTCATTAGGTACGTTGTTTTTTATGGTTGAAATGTTGTCTGTTTTGGTTGAATGGAAAGGAATGACTAGGGAAGTTAAAGAAGGTTGTGGAATATTGAATGAAATGATCCATATCAGGCCACTATTATGTTCAGTTGACACATAGGAATGGTAACTTTGGAAAGAGCCATTTAAACACGGTGTTTGACGTGTATTTTATGTTACTTATAATTCATTATATCGAATGAAAATTATTTTATTAGACCTTGACATGGTCAGAAAAAATTACTGCAACGATTTTGTAATTTTTGGTCACTAACTTAATGTTAATAGATGTAGTGTCTTTTATTTTTTATAAACACCATTATTCCAAGAAATATGAGTTAACCCAATGAAAAAGTCTTTTCTCTTTACAAGTTTCTATTCCATTGTGGTGTTTCACTTTGTTCTACCTTCCTAACAAGTGTTACTTTATGTCGTACTGTTTTACAAGGCACTACTCTCTTTGTAATTCTACTTTCTTGTATGGATGTTGAATGCTCTTTTACTTCTTCTCTGCAGATATGCGAAGAGACGTACAAGAAATTTTCAAGATGACTCCTCATGACAAACAGGTTATGATGTTCTCCGCTACACTAAGCAAGGAGATTCGACCGGTTTGCAAGAAGTTTATGCAAGATGTAATACATCATTACTTTTCTTCAATTTTAATTTATAAATCCATAAGTGGCAAAAGTAGTGGGTTGGGAAGAGTTGTTCAAAATAAGTCCGTTTGGGTTTATTATATGAGTCTCTGTTCAGAAAGATTATATACATTACGTGACTTGGAGGTTCAATATTTGTTTTATATATATATTTTTTTTGAACGGCACTTGGAGGTTTATCATGTGTTTGTTGAGTACATTTCAAATGCCTTTCAGCTTTGTTTTACCTACTATGTTAGTTATGTTAGCTTAATAATTTAAGTCAATATGTTAATGGTGTAAGTTTTCCATCTATTATCAGGATAATGTAGGCGTGTTAGGTTGGTTGTTGAGTTATTTTTATTGTTTAGTAACTACAGAACTAGAAGGAGCTGACCCAAAATATTTGTCCTTTTCAGCCTATGGAAATCTATGTTGATGACGAAGCCAAGTTAACTCTTCACGGACTTGTCCAGGTACTTTACCATGTCAACCTTGTATAGTATGTGTTAATACGTTGGTTCATGATTGAACTTATGGTTTGAATGACATTTTCTCTCAGCATTACATCAAATTGGGTGAGATGGAGAAGAATCGTAAGCTAAATGATCTTCTAGATGCCTTGGACTTCAACCAAGTTGTCATATTTGTCAAGAGTGTTAGCAGAGCGGCTGAGCTTAACAAATTACTTGTTGAGTGCAATTTCCCATCTATATGCATCCACTCTGGAATGACTCAGGAAGAAAGGCAAGTTTCTTGCAGATCTGGCATAGTAAATTTTGGATCTTTATAAAATAGATATACCTTTTCTATATGTTGACAGTTGGGTTATTGTATACTCAGAAACTACTTGTTTTTCTTTAATAAATTATCTAATGTGTGCCCTAAGGGTATACGTTAAGACCATTATAACATTTGATAATCAAATTCTAACAACAGTCTAAAAATTCCGGTTTTTCTTGATTTTCCTTGTTTACCTTTTTATTTTGAATTGTTGAATATCAATATAATGTAAATAGATAAGGGTAGATTTGGAAAAACATTGTGTAATAATTCGCATAATTAGAAACTTAGATGTAATAATGATTTTATCACATGTCCTTAGGGTACATGTTAGACAATCCCTTATCTTAAATGTTATTCTTTCTTATAATCAGCGTATCGATGCTGAGTTATTTGGCAAGGGGTATAAATGTCACATACATGTTCGTTGGTGTTATTGGTTCTTTCTCTCGTGTGTGTGTGTGTGTGTGTGTGTGTGTGTGTTTGCCTCTATTTTTACTTCTTAGTTTGACTTTTTTGGACCTTTTTCTATCAGGTTGACCAAGTACAAGAATTTCAAGGAGGGGTTAAAGAGAATCCTTGTTGCAACTGACTTAGTTGGAAGAGGCATTGACATTGAGCGTGTTAATATCGTGATAAATTATGACATGCCTGATTCTGCTGATACATATCTGCACAGGGTTGGTTCAATTATATAATATATCAAAGATGGTATTTTTTTTAGGGAACACATTAAATTCTCACATTAATTTTTTATTTCTTCGATCGTGGCAGGTGGGAAGAGCTGGCAGATTTGGGACTAAGGGTCTTGCAATTACTTTTGTAGCATCTGCTGCCGACTCTGATGTTCTTAATCAGGTGATTGCTAAGGGGATGAAAGTTGCATGTTTTACTATTTATGGGAAATGATTTAAAAGTCGCCATTCGGTGACAAGTCGGTTGGGAACTTGGAGGGACGAGTCGGGCATTGACAAATGTTTACTTAGGGTAATAAATAAATTAAACATATATAATACACATAAATATTTCAAGCATAGATATATGGCATAAAATCTAGTTTTAAAAAATATTAATTTATGACTTTGATTTTGATGTACTTTGATGGACTTTGAACTGACTCAACCCGACGACTTCGACTGACTTTTAGGGTTGATCGACTTTTTAGGCGTTTTTGAACCTCACATGACGAGTTAGTACCAAACCGACGCGTCGGCCGACCCGGCCAACTTTTACTTCAGTGTTTAGGGGTGTAAAAACAATGGGGTGTCAATGGGTTGAGACCTGTCCTCAATTGTTAATGTGTTGAGCCTTCAAAATTGTTTTATTCAATAAAGCATATTGATATGAAAATGTAGAAAATTTGGTAAGCCTTATTGGCACACTAATTGTTTGTATGAGCTTCTTTATTTGGTCAGATTATTTTGTTTCAACCCATACAATAGATGGTCTTTCTAACCTGAATATACTTTGGCCAATTTTGTCAGAATACTAATATTGTCCTTGTTTACCTTTTGACTCATGGCTTTTGTCATTTTATGTTGCAGGTTCAGGAAAGGTTTGAGGTTGACATAAAGGAGCTTCCAGCGGAAATCGATACATCAACATACAGTACGTCTTTTTGCAATAACCATGATATTGTTCATTTTACAAAATACCATGATAATGAAAACATATCCATTATAGAGGGCTTTGTAATACATTTCATTTTGTCAAGTTATATTTTAATCTACTTTTTCTAAAATGGTTTTTGACTTCGTGCAGTGCCATCATAAGGGAGAGGTGTGCAGGGCAGATTTGCAGAAGTTGAGAAATTGCGAGAAGTTTAGAACTTGTTGCAGCCATGGATTAGACCAGATGATGTTTTGAGCTTTTTGCAACTATGAATGCCCTGTTTAGCATGTATTATTCGAATTTAGTATTTCTTGCAAACTAGATGGTGGTTGAGTTTTTAGATTGATATTTTTCGATCCAGTTTATGTTTTGAGCTTGTACCAATGATGTTTTTAGTAGTTATTGCAGAATTGTTGGCACTTCTAGTTTTAGATTGCTCTTTATTTATTAGCTTAGTTGTTGCTTGTGTTTGCCTTCTATTATAGAAGGCATCATTGTCTACTCGTACCGGGTGATGAATACAGTGGGCTGGGCTGGGTACTTGTATGGATATATAAATGGTTGTATAGATATGTAAATGGGAATGGTACGTCATTTATATTTGGTTCATATATTCTCATAGTTATCTAGATGCCTCTTTGCATTTCCTATCGGGAACTGTATAGGCACTACATAATTTGTGAAGTTTTATCATACTTCGCTTAGCGTCCTTAACAAGTGTTATGGTTGTAAACAAGCTCCCTAAAAGCTTATACGTACCTTAACATTTGTTATTGGCTTCCAGTTCAGAACATGAATTCAGAATAGTTGCTTGTAACATTAAAATCAAATTTCACTATTTTTAGATGTGTATGAAGAGAAACCTTTTGGGTATGAAGACTTCTATTCATTTTGAGAGATGTTTGGGGTTTTAAACGGAAATATAATACGTTCCAATACTCAATTTTGACCAACACTAACGAAGTCAAATGATATCTATACACACTTGTGTGTGCGCGTCAAACACTTACAAACCTGACCCTAGAAAACCTGTGGTGGTGGTTTTTTTTTTTTTTTTTTTTTTGCCTCTTTCGACTTTTACATGTTTATGGTCCAGTTATTTTGTATAAATACATATAAAAACACAAAGTTCATTTTTAATTATCTATAAACTTAAATGAGATGACAATTCATTTTTTTTTTTACCACGTTATGAGTTATTCACGTCTGAACGTGATGTCAAAACCTACTCATCCGAATACATTTTAATTACGTCAGATGTGGAAAAGGAAAATAAATCCAAAATCGACCAGTAGAATAATAATTATTTAATTAATTGGATTATTAAATATTATTGCGGTGCTGCAAAACCAAACATCCCAAGTCCAAGTGAAGTCTCGAGCAAACAAAACTGGTTCCTACAAATATCAAGATTTTGCCAAGGCGTTAGTCAAAGTTTTGACGATGGGTTTCATCGGAGATTCGATTAATACATTGAAATCAATGAAATTCAGACAAGCCTTAGAACAAATCATCACTCTCGGTACGCCACTCAATCTCTATCTTCTTCACATCTAATCTAATCTAATTATATTTATGTAGAGATGTAGATCCATTTTTGGCAGATTAGTAATTTTCAATCTTTTGTATTTCATGTGTTTTTACTAAATTTTAATTTCTATTATTCTAATTTTGTAATTGTTCCTTTTAACATCATAATTAATTACTGTTGATTCAATGTAGAATTGATCGTTGCTTCTGAATTAGGGTTTCGTTTATTTCATGAATGTCCTAAATAAGTTAGGTGTGGTTTGTTTTTTAGCTTGCAGATCTTATCATGTGTTATGTCTACAAACTCGCAAACGTTTTTAATGCAAACTGTTTGCTTTTTTGAAGACATGATAAAATAATGTCATATTTTGTCTGCAAACTCGTGGACCTAGAAATATGTTTGTAAGTGCTGCAGATAGTATTAAGTTATTCTACCGACATAAAAGCAAACCGTTGTTACAATTCAGCATACAGACCTTTAGGCCACATCTTTTTACATACATGGTCCGCCGATCTTCAGACAAAAACATCTTAAAAAACAAACAACACACTAATGATATGGAAATAGTTGCTAACAAAATGTGCCTTTTTATATCTTTTATTTACAGGAAAAAAAACACTTTAAAAAATTACCTAACTTGAATAAATTATGGTTTTGGTTTCAGGTATGATTGTTTCATCTGCACTAATTATATGGAAGTTTCTGATGTGTGTTACTGGTAGTGAGTCACCCGTTGTCGTTGTTCTTTCCGAAAGTATGGAGCCCGCGTTCCAAAGGGTAACATCCCTAAATTACATTAATTTATATGCTTCTGATGGTCAAGTATTTTAAATCTACTTTTTGAACAAATAGAAAAATTATTAATATTTCAAGTTTCATATATTATATAATTTGCGTGGTGGAGTGTTTTAATTCTCTTATGCTTTGTATATGTTGAACTGATGTTCAATTACATTACCAGGGTGATATTCTGTTCTTACGGATGGGTGATGACCCTATACGAGCCGGTGAAATTGTTGTGTTCAACATTGATGTAAGATTTCTCTTTTCTTTTTGTTAGCCTAATGTTGTTACCAAACCTTGACTTGTTCTTATTTCGTTTTGCTGTTATAAATCTAATGCAGCGCCGTGAAATTCCAATTGTCCATCGTGTAATCAAGGTATTGTATTTTTTGGGTTAAATTTATGTTCTTGAGTTTCCACCTAGTAACATGTTGCTTCTTCTTGAACGCCAAACTTTTTGTAATCCTTGCTAAAGCAAACGAGACATGTTATATTTATGCGTATATTTGATATTTGATTACTTTTAGTTTCTGTTAGAGGTGAAGTTTTAATTAAAGAGTGATTAAATATAAGAGAACGGTCAGTGGCGGAACCATAAATTATTTTCACCGTGCGTGAATTTTTATTTTAAAAAGCGTTTACATTCACTGCAACTTTTTTTGGGCAAAATATGGAGGCTTTTGGGCAAAATATGGAGACTTTGGGGCATAATATGGAGACTTTGGGGGCAAAATATGGAGACTTTGGGGTCAAAATATAAAAATCCAAAATCTCTGGCCTTAAAATTTCAAATCCACTGGGGCGGACGCCCCACCCTGCCCCACTCTGTTTCTGCCCCTGAGAACACCTCCATAACATTTTGTTTATTAATAAGAAGGTTGGATAATTGACTAAGAGTAAAAAAAGGTTATGGACGGAGTACTTGTTGAATTTTGTAAGTTATGTATCTTTCTTCTTTATAGGTTCATGAACGGAATAATACAAAAGATGTTGACGTCCTAACAAAAGGTAAGATTTTATTCAAGGCAGATGATTCTTTACTTGAATGTTCTTCTCTAAGAGTCTCTCTTTTCAGGGGATAATAATGATCAAGATGATCGAGTTCTATACGCGCCAGGTCAGCAGTGGCTTGAGCACCAACATATAATGGGTAGAGCAATCGGGTAAGAATAAAACTTATATAACCTGTCTCAGTATTACATTACAGTGGAATTTAAAATTTGTATCATCAAGTCAAACAGTAATTAATTTAACTGACTTCTCATACATCCTTTTTTTGTTTTAAAAGTCAACCATTAGGCAATGCCCGCTTATGAAAGTACATACAATGTATTAGATGCCACGTTAGTACGAGACCATATACCTTTAGGAGCTGTAAAGTAGCCGAGCCTAGCCTAGTCGAGGCCATGTTTGATATTGTTCAAGCTCGGATCGTTTGATTTTCAGAGAGCTCGAGCTCGGCTTGTATCGAGCCTTAATTTTTTAGCTCGAGTTAGGCTCGTGAAACTTTAAAATCTCCGTTATAAGCTCATTTTATTTAAGAAATAACGAACCAAGGTCGTTAAGTAAAACTTTAGCTCTTTAAGCAAAACTCGAGCATATTTAGAGCGAAACTGAATGTGTTTTGCAGGTTTTTACCTTATGTTGGTTATGTTACAATTACCGTGGAAAGTCGTTAAGCAAAGATTGTTAAGACAGTCCACGTTAATTAACATTGGAAATAAGATGTTATCTACTGTTATGAGCTAAAAGTAATTGTTAATTTGCAGGTTTTTACCTTATGTTGGTTATGTTACTATTATCATGACTGAGAATCCTATTATAAAGGTATGTTTAAATGTTTAAATTCCTAGTTACATGTTGAGTCAACTGTTAGTCAACATCTAAGTAATGTGACATTATTCTTTTCCATTTTGCAGTATGTTCTTATTGGAGCTTTGGGTTTGCTGGCGATTACATCTAAAGATTGATAATTAAGCTCCCATAATCAGTCTGATTTATACAATTTTCATTTGAGTTGAATAGAACATTTCTGAACAAATTGAGCCTTAACATTAGTGAAATCAAATGTCTAATTAGAAAAAAAAAAAAAAGTTATGAAACATTCTTCGTGCGGTCTTGAAAAAAAGTCGTTTATGATCTTTTTATTCTTCTTTCTTAAAAGGCGACGTTTGTTTATCTAGTTAGTTGCTTGTTTCATCATGCATAAAGTTGCTAACCACTATGAAGTTATGACCAACTAATATAGATCTTCAAGTAGCATTGTATGTGAGTTTCTATCTCGCATCTGATTTCACTCTATTTATGCAAAAAGGGGAATGATAAATATGGTGGTTGCCAAAGATGTATATTGTTATAGTGATCTAATCACAGAAATTGAAATATTGAATAGATTTACTGTATGCAATATGAACTCGATTACAATTCTGTCATGATCGTATTGACACGAACAGGGGAAGCAACACCAACTGAACATGGTTTCAGTTACAAATCCTTTTATTTTATTTTCAAGACCTTAAAGTTGTAGACCTTGAGAGTTAAACTTCCGCAAGAGATTTTTAAATATTTTTAGATCTTTGGTTGCACTTCTTTTGTATGGTGATTTCACTCTTGCAATGATTTTATCATTTTATGTAGTAGTGAAAACATATATTATCAAGTTATATTTGAAAATGTGTTTAGAGGGTAGAATGCACACCTTTGTAAATTACCTAGATATTACGGAAATGGCGGGGTTACGCCCCCTTGTGGGGTGAGTGGGTGGGGTCGAGGGGAAGCCACCACTGCCGGGGTGCATTTGCCCACTCTAAACGGTATTTATTAATACACGTTTAATGAAAAGTTGCGTTAAAGCTATTTTTCTGGCCAAATACTGAATTGGTATTTCTTGTCAAAACGAAAGGTTGCACCCATTAGTTTTTCAGCCGACATCAACTGTTTTTTCCGGTAGAAAATACGCTTTCATATGAAACACTATAAAATATATAGAACATTGATAATTTGAATTGTGAAATAATTTATAGATAAGCTATTTTTTTGGCCAAATACCGAATTGGTATTTCTTGTCAAAACGAAAGGTTGCACTCATTAGTTTTTCAGCCGACATTAACTGTTTTTTCCGGTAGAAAATACGCTTTCATGTGAAACACTATAAAATATATAGAACATTGATAATTTGAATTGTGAAATAATTTATAGATAAGCTATTTTTTTGGCCAAATACCCAATTGGTATTTCTTGTCAAAACGAAAGGTTGCACTCATTAGTTTTTCAGCCAACATTAACTGTTTTTTTCGGTAGAAAATACGCTTTCATGTGAAACACTATAAAATATATAGAACATTGATAATTTGAATTGTGAAATAATTTAAAGATAAGCTATTTTTTTGGCCAAATACCGAATTGGTATTTCTTGTCAAAACGAAAGGTTGCACTCATTAGTTTTTCAGCCGACATTAACTGTTTTTTCCGGTAGAAAATACGCTTTCATGTGAAACACTATAAAATATATAGCACATTGATAATTTGAATTGTGAAATAATCTATAGATAAAAATTTTAAACGATTCCGGAATTCCGGAACAATCCTTACTACTAATTATCGTACCTTCAAAGATTACTTACATGGTTTTCCGTTTTCTCGTTTTTTTTTTTTTTTTTTTTTTTTTTTGAACATCGGTACGGGATCACCCAACCAGCCAGTACTTAACCACTCACGCGTTTATCTCTCGCAGTTGCATAACCCGACCTCAAACTCGGTCCAATCAGTGGGCAAGGGCGGTAAAACCGCCTCCCCCACCGCCCCCGCAACGCGTTGTGCGGAAGGCACCAACGAGGACTTAACCATCCACGCATTTATCTCTCGCAGTTGCATAACCCGCCCCCAAACTCGGCCCAATCCGTGGGCATGGGCGGTAAAACCCCCTCCCCACTGCCCCCGCAACATGTTGTGCGGAAGATACCCTTGAGTAAAATTCAAGGGTAAAGGGGCAACCTTGTGTGCAATGTTGCACTGTATGAGAGTCGAACTCCCGATCTCTAGCTAAGAGTGACAAGCCACTACCACCACGTGAGCTAACACAAGTTGTTTTCTCGTATTGGTTGGGTTTATTATTAGTTAATTCTAAATCTATTTATAATCAAATTTTACACTACGACCCAACACTTGCAGACTATAAAATTACACAATTTTGTTATTTCTGAAAGATGTATAACACACAAGATAAGCATAATTCTACGATAACTATTGGAGTATAAACGGAGTAATAATAATAATATTACAATTACAATGCATATCTCATATATATGTTGTACTCGTTAGCTACCTCGTATCAATCACAGGTCCTGTGTTGTCAAACCTTCGGCTTGTGTTTGGTTCAAACTCTCAACATATCAAGTAAATGACTAAAGGTTCCTCGTATGTCGAAAACTCTTCTTTCTCGCATCACCCCTCGTCACCAAACTTCCAACTCAAAATCACCATTAAACAAAACCCCTTTTCATTTCAAACTAATCATCAACGAAATCATTCAAATTCTCAAATCCCAAAACTGGGAATCAACACTCGAAACCCATCTCTCTGAACAAAACATCGTTCCATCCGACATTGCACACCAAGTGTTCGATAAAAGTCCCGACGTTGTTTCCGCCTTAAAATTTTACAATTGGATCTCCCAACGACCTTACGGATGTCCACTTAACGGACTTGCTTATTCTTCCCTTTTGAAACTGTTAGTTAAGTCGAAAGCTTTTCGAGAAATCGATACGGTGTTTGTTAGTTTAAAAAGCGAAAATGAATCGCCTACGTATGATTCGTTGAATGAATTAGTTCGAGTATATTCGGAATGTGGGTTGATTGACAAAGCTCATGAGTTTTATTTATATGTAATTGAGACGTATAACTGTGTTCCGAATGTGTTTGCTTGTAATGCTTTGTTGAGTGGGTTACTAAAAAGTGATCGTTTTGAAAGTGCACGCCAAGTGTACGATGAAATGCTTAAGAGAAGCGATGAAACTGGAACGGGTTGTTGTGCGGATAATTATAGTACTTGTATAATGGTGAATGCGTTTTGTAAGAAAGGGAAGGTAGAGGAAGCTAAGAAGTTGATTTTTGATAGATGGGGTCGAGGTTGCGTACCTAATGTCGTTTTCTATAATACGCTTATTGATGGTTATTGCAAGAAAGGTGATGTCAGACGAGCGTTTTTGTTATTTAAAGAGCTTAAATTAAAGGGCTTTTTGCCTGCTGTTGAGACTTATGGAGCAATGATAAACGGTTTTTGTAAAGAAGGGAATTTCGGTATGGTGGAAAGGCTTATGAGTGAAATGAATTCGAGAGGTTTAGTAATTAATGTTCACGTATATAATAGCATTATTGATGCTCAATGCCGGCTTGGTTGCAAGACGAAAGCAGTTGAATTGTTAAGAAAGATGATTGAGATTGGTTGCGCACCGGATATTGTTACATATAATATTTTAATATACGATTATTGTAGGCTTGAAAAGGTTAAAGAAGCTGAGCAACTTATCGAGCAGGCTGAAAGAAGAGGATTGAGGCCTAATAAGTCAACTTATACGCCTTTGATCCATGCGTATTGCAAACAAAACGATACTGAAAAAGCGTTGGACTTGTTTGTGAAAATGATTGATAATGGAGAAAAGCCTGATTTACTAACGTATAATTCTCTTACACACGGGGTCGTTTTTGTAGGTGAGATTGAGACCGCGATAATGATATTAAAAAAGATGACAGCAAAAGGTGTATTACCTGATGCAGGTGTATATAATGTTATAATAAGTGGACTATGCAAAAAACATAAACTTTCTGATGCAATGGAACTGCTTTCTGAAATGCTTGATCGAAATATTCCACCTGATAAATTTATTTACGCAACGTTAATTGATGGATTTGTGAGAAACCGAGAGTTTCATGAGGCTAAAAAGCTATTTGAGCATGCGTTTAAAGTAGGTATAAAACTTGATGTTGTTGGGTATAATGCAATGGTTAAGGGTTATTGTAAAGATGGTAAAATGAAAGAAGCAGTGTCTTGTTTGAAAATGATGATTAAATCGTGTATTAAACCAGACGAGTTTACTTATTCTACGATTATTGATGGATATGTAAAACAACATGATATGGTTGGTGCGTTAGGGATATTTAGCCGTATGGTGAAGCAAAATGTTAAGCCAAACGTGGTTACGTACACTTGTTTGATTAATGGATTTTGTCGAATAGGTGATGAAATTGGTGCTGAGAAACTGTTTAAAGAGATGAAGTTTCGTGGATTAACGCCTAATGTTGTTACGTATAGTATATTAATAGGGTGTTATTGCAAGATTGGTAAACTAACGAAAGCAGCTTCGTTTTTTGAACAAATGTTGATGAACAAGTGCAAACCGAATGATATTACGTTTCATTATTTGGTGAACGGCTTCTCAAAGTACGTGAAATTGGAAAACGAAAAGTCGATGTTTTTGGATATTAATAATAGATTGATATCAGATGGTTGGTCTCCAAGGCTTGCTGTGTATACTAGTATTGTTGTGTGCCTTTGTCTTCATGGAATGATGAGTTTGACTTTGACTTTGATCGATAAGGTTGCGATTAAGGAATGTCCTGTTGTTTTTGCGGCTTTGTTGATCGGTGTTTGCTTAGAAGGAAAAGGAAAAGAATGGAATAAGATTATTTCGTGCAAGTTGAATGAGTTGGAGGTGGTTATCGCTGTAAAGTATTTGTCGATTTTTGGGCAGTATCTCCCACAAGGGGCAATTTCGGAAAGTTTGTTGATTTTGCAGAAGTTAGCTGATGATTGTAGGTCCAGACACCATGAAGCAGTTAGTCTTGAAGTTTCGGTTAGCTAGATGATAGTGTAATACATTGTTAAGGTACTTTTGGCAACTATATACATTGTACAGGAAACGTATGAACACAAATTGACATCAGATTGACACATTTTAATCACCGAAAAGCGAGTTTGGAACTAGTTACCAAGGTTGGAAAAGTCGCGAGAGAGTGTCGAGTCGATCAGGCCTTGAATCCACTAGTCGGGTTGGGTCGAACGTTGACTAACATTGACTTTTCGGAATATATATATATTGCACATAAATATATCAAACATAGAATTTTTAAACGTAAATATTTCAAACATATGTATAGCCGTATAGGGCACGAAATTGTGTACAAAAGTATTGAAACTTTTGATACTGACATAACTTTGACTAATCTTGACTTTGACGCATTTTATCACCTGTAAAGAAAAGCAAGTTTGGAACTAGTTTCCTAGGTTAGAGGAGTCGCGAAACAGAGACGAGACAGTAATAGTCGGTCGATTCATGTCACGACCCTACTTTTTCCGTTATCTTTTTCCGTTAATTATTTAACGACCGTTAACTGTTAGTGTGCCACGTCATTTCCATGACCTATATTATTATTTTTGTAATAATATATATATAATAATTATTATGTGTTATGTGGATATATGTATTCATATTTTAAATTATACGTTTCTACGTTCCGCGGATTTCCATCCGGCGAATCTTTTCGGTTTTTAAACCAACGGTCGAGCTTTCGGGATTTTTAAATCCTAAATATTTTAAATATGATATTTTAAGGTCATATTATTGTTAGGTGTATTTATATTTATTTTTCGTCGCGCGTTCGTTATCTTTCCGAATTTTTAATCGCGTAAGCGTGTTTTCGCGTTTCGGGCTTCGTACGGGATCTCGGGCCACAAGGATTTCATCATTTAGCAAGACGGGCTTGTGGGGCCCACCCCACACCCCCCCATTCGGCCGAATCCCCTTAGAGGGGGGAGTATGTGTTTTTCCTTTTCATTATTTTCCCATTTACATTTTACAAAATTGGAAATCAAAACCTAATCTTATTTTTGTGCTCTCTTCCTCCCTTTTCCCCCCTTTGGCCGTCGAATACATCACCACCATCATCACCATTCTTCAACAAAATTGTAGCTTGGATCATAAATCAATTAACACCATCGTGTTCCTCTCTTCGTTCTCTACACATCTATATACTTTGATTCTTGATTAGGGTATAAACCCTAACCCTAGATCTTTTCATATTTATTTATTTTTCTGTATTTTGATGTTATATGATTAGTATGATATGTATAAGTTGTTGTAATGTTGTTGGAATGCGTAGAATTACTCGTTTGCGTATGATTTCGGTTTGTAAATTTTGGACAGCAGTTTGAATCGTGTTTTCTGACTATATAACTGATATGAATGTTAAAATAAAGTACATAAATGAGTTCCTCTCATCAAGACATTAATTTTAGACTCCGGATTCATGTCGTTTCGATTCCCGGAGCCCTAGATACGCTTAATTTGGTTTTTGTTAAAGATTGAAAGGTGTTCTTGGCATGAACAAGGTTGGGTCCGACTTTGTGACCATCCTTGGTGTCTTTAGGGTGCCTCATTTGGTTAGGACTGATGGTGGGACGAATATTCATGTTCGGGTCATCTAAATCCGAGCCACGGTTCACCCGTTTTGCCCGAATTACTGTTTTGAGTGAAATGATTTCCCAATTGAAGTCAGGGCTGATATGCACGACTTAGGGACTGTTCTTGGTGTGTTCTTGAGTTCATAAATGTGTCGGGTGGTTTGAGTAGGTGAAGTTACATATGTGGCTTGCCCGAAACCGACACCCGGGGCTCAAGATACGACCCGGCGAACTTCTAAATTTATACTTATGGTTAATGATTAAACTTATGATAAAATTTATGGAATTCATTATTAATTAATTACTTAAGATAAAAGAAGTAATTATTTTATTTTAAGACTTTTAATATAATTATTTATTATATTATTTAATTATTAATTATAATTTAATTAACATTTTAATTAAACTTATGATTAGTAATACTTTTATTATTAAAGGAAAATACTTATGATAAGTATTAAATTTAATTATGAGAAATTATTATAAGACTTATATTAAAGATTAAATAATTATTTAATTATTATAAGACTTAATTATTATTTAATTATGACTTAATTATTAAATACTTATGATTTAATAATTTTAATTAGAAACTTATGATATGATTAATAATTCATTATTAATTAATAATACTTATGATATGATTTAAAATTTATTATAAATTAATAATATTTATATTATGATTGATATTTAATTAATTAATTAAATACTTATGTTATACTAATTATAACATTTCAACTTATATTAACTTTAATAATTCATTTTATTTAATTAAACTTATGTTAAGACATTATTATACACTTTTGACTTTAAATAACATTATAACCTATGTTATTATTATAACTTACACTTTTAAAATTAATGTTGACTATGTTTGACCAAGGTTGACTTTTGAGTTGACTTTCGGTTGACTTTGACTTTCAGTTGACTTCTGTTGACTTTCTAAATAAGGAAACTTTCCTAACTTCAAAACTTTCTAAAAATAGAACTTTCTAAATTTGGAAACTTTCCAAAAATAGAAACTTTCCAAAAATAGAAACTTTCCTAAAATAGAAACTTTCCAAAAATGGAAACCTGCTAAAAATAGAAACTTTCTAAAAATAGAAAGTGTGTGTCCTTATGATGTTCCAATCAAACCGATGCTTGCTGAGTAATGTTCTATGCCTACTTGCAACATGTACAATAGCTATCATACTAAGACTTGGCCTAAGTTAGTTATTTATTTCGACCTGCTTTATTTATAGGTCGGCGTTGTGATCTTTCTTGATCACATTACTTTACTTGCTGTTCGCGTGTTTGTGAGATTTCTTCAGTTGCTATTTAAGGTGAGTTATAGTCCCGTTTTTACATACTTTTCAAAGTATATTTTTGGGATGTGATTACATGCAGATTTTTAATTACGTTTAGACACAAGTAACAGTTAAATTTAATTATTCATTGTGAGTTGGACAAAAATATTCCCTAGTCTGGTAACTGTAATCATTGGTTTCTACCGGTGAACGCGAATCCTACGGATAGATCTATCGGGTTTGACAACCCCATTTCGAGCTAGTCGCGCTAGCAATTTATAATCGGAATGTTTAGTACTTCGTAATTTGTTGTAGATACACTGTCCAAGTGTATATTTTTATTGTGTTTGGCAAGGGTAAATAAAGGGTTAAGTGGTTACCAGGTGGCTCATTGATAATGGAATAATGTTTAATGTTTTCTAACATTTTTAAATCTTGTGGTCTAAAGTTTACTTATTTATTTAAACCTATAATTCACTCAACCTTTGTGTTGACAGTTTACTTGCATGTTTTCACAGGTACTTGAGTTATTTGATGCTTCCGCTGTCGTTAGAAGAGTCTGCATGCATTTGGGCAGATTTTATGAAACAATTTATGAAACTTAAGTTTGCATTCTACTTTGGATAATTTAAATTGTGGGTTTGTTGGCAATGTTTTGTGTCAACTTTTGGTTTCATATTATGGTTGGTTGGTTTTCAAACTACTTAATTTGGTTTGTTTCCTTTTTGGGGAACATTTTGAAATAAAAGAATGCAACTTTGTTTATTTAATTCATTTAAGTCCGATCAAGCTATGGGACCAACTGACGGATCCGTTAAGTGTTTTGACGGGGTCGTCACATGTGGTATCAGAGCGTTGGTTGTAGGGAACTAGGCGGTCTTAATGTGGTCAACCCGTGGTTATTAGGGTGCATTAGAGTCTAGTCTACAGCCCGACCTTTTTGCTATAGCATTATTATGCATTTCATTTCGTATAAGTTATATTATTAGCTTTTATATCTTTTTGGTATGTGGTTTGCGGTTTTGCTGTTTGCAGATGTCGACTTCGAGCGATAACTCTGTTGCTGCTCCTGCTCCACCGTCTCCTGCTAGACGTCGTGCTAATCAACCGGAGATCGATGATCCTGTTCATTACTATTTTTCTACCATTACTCATATGAACCGGGCTTATAATGAGGTGACACGTATTAACGCCCTTAGTGATTGTTTGCGCACCTTGCCACATAATGAAGTTATGGACGAGATCCGTGCCGACATGCGTAACTTTGTCACTTTCAAGCATAGGGTTGAGGATGCGAACCGCAAGCGTGATCGAGAAGTTAATGCTAAGTTCGAGGCTCTCGAGAGCACTGTTCGTGTGTTGAAGGAAGAGTTGGATGTTGTGAAAGGGAAGTTGCGTAAGTATGAGGATCCTGCTGAGACTCATGCTGGACCAGCTTATCACACCCGCTCTAAGCGAATGTGATGTGATTGTTCATATTGATTATCTATTTCATCAGACTTAATGTCCTTTTTATACATACATTTTGGGTTATGTACGGCGTTTTGCCGAGGATTTTATTAAGATTTTTGTTATGGGATATTTTTCATTATGTATGGATGGTTATTTTTATGACATCTATTATCATTATCATGTTTTATTTCTGATGTTGTGGCTCTTGGCATGTTATATTATGCGTAATATATGTTCATGTATGTTAGGTGCTATGTATGTTGTATGATGTTATCATAAAATATGTATGCATGTGATGGTTATTTCTATAACAATCATAACTGTCATGTTATTACTCATAGTGTTAGTTGACTAATATCTTAATGGTTAGTCTTTTCGTGTTTTGATCTATTCCTTTATGACACTAGTATTATTCTTGGTACTAACGGATGTGTTATTCTATTTTGAAGATCATGCCTCCAAGAGAGTCCGCTGAAGCACGTATGCAACGCCTGATCAATGAAGGAATTGCTGCTGCTATGGCAGCAAATGCTGATGTTAACGCCAATGTGAACAACAACGTGGGATGCTCCCACAAAACTTTTATGGCTGGTCGACCTCAAGAATTCAGTGGTACGGAAGGACCAATAGGGCTTACTCGTTGGTTCGAGAAAATCGAATCTATTTTCAGGGTCAGTCGAGTTCGTGAAGAGGACAAAGTTAGTTTTGCTAGTTGCACTCTCAAGGATAGTGCCTTGACTTGGTGGAACAATCTGGTTAGTAGTTTGGGAAGCGATGTAGCTTATGGTTTGGCCTGGAATGATTTTAAGGAAAGATTGATCACCCGCTATAGACCTCGGGGTGAGCTTAAGAAGCTAGAGGTTGAGCTCAAGAATTTGAAAATGCATGGCACCGAGTTAGATGCCTATGAACGAAGGTTTTTCGAGTTAACTTTGCTGTGTCCTAGGGTTTATGCGGATGAGGACCGCAAAATTGAGGCTTACATTGATGGTTTGTCCGAGAAGATTGAACACGGGGTTGAGTCCAGTGAACCCCAGACTATTGAGGCAGCTATGTCTATGGCCCACAAACTTAATGACAAGGTGTTGAGAAGAAGCAAGACTACAGTTGTTGAAAGTAGTGAGGAGGTTGTCAAGAAGGCTGATAATGGGAAACGAAAGTGGGAAACCCCGAAAACTCCTACTCAAATTCGTCAGTTCTTAGGATTGGCTGGTTACTATCGAAGGTTCATCCAGGATTTCTCTCGTATAGCGAAACCTCTGACTGCTTTAACGCATAAAGGGAAAAAGTATGAGTGGAAGGATGAACAGGAGAATGCTTTTCAGATTTTGAAGAAGAAACTGACTACCGCTCCGATATTGTCTTTACCGGAGGGTAATGATGATTTTATTGTTTATTGTGACGCATCACGACAAGGCTATGGTTGCGTTTTGATGCAACGAAAGAAGGTTATTGCGTACGCATCACGTCAGTTGAAGATTCACGAGCAGAACTATACAACTCATGATTTAGAGTTGGGGGCCGTTGTTTTTGCACTTAAGATTTGGAGACATTATTTGTATGGGGTCAAGAGTACTGTGTACACAGATCACAAAAGTCTTCAACATATCCTCGATCAGAAACAGTTGAACATGAGACAACGAAGATGGATTGAGACGTTGAATGATTACGATTGTGACCTTTTGTATCACCCGGGTAAGGCCAATGTTGTGGCTGATGCATTGAGTCGTAAAGAAAGGACTGAACCTCGCAGGGTTAGGGCCTTGAATATGACAGTTAGATCAAACCTCGCAAGGCAGATTCTTGAGGCACAACAAGAAGCCTTAAAGGAAGAGAATTTTGTGAAAGAGAACGTAAGAGGTATGGCTAAGAAATTTGAGGTTCGAGCAGATGGTACTAGGTACTTTGTAGGACGTCTTTGGGTTCCGAAGTTTGGTGAACTGCGACAACTTGTTTTGGATGAGGCTCATAAGTCTAGGTACTCTATTCATCCTGGTTCAGGGAAGATGTACCATGATCTCAAGGAGCTGTATTGGTGGCCAAATTTGAAAGGAGATGTGGCTACGTATGTGGCTAAGTGTTTGACCTGTTCTAAGGTCAAAGCTGAACATCAAAAACCGTCCGGATTATTGGTACAACCAGAAATTCCCGAGTGGAAGTGGGAAGGTATCACTATGGATTTTATCACTAAGTTACCAAGAGTTCCGGGTGGCTACGATGCGATTTGGGTGATTGTAGATCGACTCACTAAGTCGGCTCACTTTTTGCCGATTAGGGAAACCGATTCCATGGAGAAACTCACCCGTTTGTATTTGAAAGAGATTGTTTCGAGGCATGGTGTTCCCGTTTCTATAATTTCCGACAGAGATAGTCGATTCGTATCGAGATTTTGGCAATCGTTGCAAGAAGCATTGGGCACTAGATTGGATATGAGCACCGCTTATCATCCTCAAACGGATGGTCAAAGTGAGAGGACCATTCAGACACTAGAAGATATGTTGCGAGCTTGTGTGATTGATTTTGGAAATGGGTGGGATAAGTATTTGCCGTTAGCTGAGTTTTCTTATAACAACAGCTACCACGCAAGTATTAAAGCCGCACCGTTTGAAGCTTTGTACGGTAGGAAGTGTAGATCTCCTATTTGTTGGAATGAGGTTGGGGATGCTCAACTTACAGGTCCAGAGATTATTCACGAGACTACTGAGAAGATTGTTCAAATTAAAGAAAGGTTGAGAACTGCTAGAAGTCGGCAAAAGAGTTATGCCGACAAAGGAAGGAAAGATGTTGAATTCCAAGTTGGTGATCGTGTTATGTTAAAAGTTTCGCCTTGGAAGGGTGTTATTCGTTTTGGTAAAAGAGGGAAGTTAAGTCCTCGTTTTGTGGGACCGTTTGAGATCATTGAAAGAGTTGGACCGGTGGCTTATCGTTTGAAGTTGCCACAAGAACTCAGTGCTGTTCACGATGTTTTCCATATTTCGAACTTAAAGAAGTGTTTGGCCGAATTTGATCAGACTATTCCTTTGGAGGAACTTCAGGTTGACAAGCAATTGCATTTTATTGAGGAGCCAGTTGAGATCATGGACCGAGAGGTTAAGACTCTTAAACAGAGCAGAATTCCTATTGTTCGGGTCCGATGGAACGCTAGACGCGGTCCCGAGTTCACTTGGGAGCGTGAAGACCAAATGAAGCAGAAGTATCCGCATTTGTTCTCAGATGCCGAGTCAACCCCTGCGCCTGCTTAAATTTCGGGACGAAATTTCCATAATGGGGAGGTACTGTCACGACCCTACTTTTTCCGTTATCTTTTTCCGTTAATTATTTAACGACCGTTAACTGTTAGTGTGCCACGTCATTTCCATGACCTATATTATTATTTTTGTAATAATATATATATATAATAATTATTATGTGTTATGTGGATATATGTATTCATATTTTAAATTATACGTTTCTACGTTCCGCGGATTTCCATCCGGCGAATCTTTTCGGTTTTTAAACCAACGGTCGAGCTTTCGGGATTTTTAAATCCTAAATATTTTAAATATGATATTTTAAGGTCATATTATTGTTAGGTGTATTTATATTTATTTTTCGTCGCGCGTTCGTTATCTTTCCGAATTTTTAATCGCGTAAGCGTGTTTTCGCGTTTCGGGCTTCGTACGGGATCTCGGGCCACAAGGATTTCATCATTTAGCAAGACGGGCTTGTGGGGCCCACCCCACACCCCCCCATTCGGCCGAATCCCCTTAGAGGGGGGAGTATGTGTTTTTCCTTTTCATTATTTTCCCATTTACATTTTACAAAATTGGAAATCAAAACCTAATCTTATTTTTGTGCTCTCTTCCTCCCTTTTCCCCCCTTTGGCCGTCGAATACATCACCACCATCATCACCATTCTTCAACAAAATTGTAGCTTGGATCATAAATCAATTAACACCATCGTGTTCCTCTCTTCGTTCTCTACACATCTATATACTTTGATTCTTGATTAGGGTATAAACCCTAACCCTAGATCTTTTCATATTTATTTATTTTTCTGTATTTTGATGTTATATGATTAGTATGATATGTATAAGTTGTTGTAATGTTGTTGGAATGCGTAGAATTACTCGTTTGCGTATGATTTCGGTTTGTAAATTTTGGACAGCAGTTTGAATCGTGTTTTCTGACTATATAACTGATATGAATGTTAAAATAAAGTACATAAATGAGTTCCTCTCATCAAGACATTAATTTTAGACTCCGGATTCATGTCGTTTCGATTCCCGGAGCCCTAGATACGCTTAATTTGGTTTTTGTTAAAGATTGAAAGGTGTTCTTGGCATGAACAAGGTTGGGTCCGACTTTGTGACCATCCTTGGTGTCTTTAGGGTGCCTCATTTGGTTAGGACTGATGGTGGGACGAATATTCATGTTCGGGTCATCTAAATCCGAGCCACGGTTCACCCGTTTTGCCCGAATTACTGTTTTGAGTGAAATGATTTCCCAATTGAAGTCAGGGCTGATATGCACGACTTAGGGACTGTTCTTGGTGTGTTCTTGAGTTCATAAATGTGTCGGGTGGTTTGAGTAGGTGAAGTTACATATGTGGCTTGCCCGAAACCGACACCCGGGGCTCAAGATACGACCCGGCGAACTTCTAAATTTATACTTATGGTTAATGATTAAACTTATGATAAAATTTATGGAATTCATTATTAATTAATTACTTAAGATAAAAGAAGTAATTATTTTATTTTAAGACTTTTAATATAATTATTTATTATATTATTTAATTATTAATTATAATTTAATTAACATTTTAATTAAACTTATGATTAGTAATACTTTTATTATTAAAGGAAAATACTTATGATAAGTATTAAATTTAATTATGAGAAATTATTATAAGACTTATATTAAAGATTAAATAATTATTTAATTATTATAAGACTTAATTATTATTTAATTATGACTTAATTATTAAATACTTATGATTTAATAATTTTAATTAGAAACTTATGATATGATTAATAATTCATTATTAATTAATAATACTTATGATATGATTTAAAATTTATTATAAATTAATAATATTTATATTATGATTGATATTTAATTAATTAATTAAATACTTATGTTATACTAATTATAACATTTCAACTTATATTAACTTTAATAATTCATTTTATTTAATTAAACTTATGTTAAGACATTATTATACACTTTTGACTTTAAATAACATTATAACCTATGTTATTATTATAACTTACACTTTTAAAATTAATGTTGACTATGTTTGACCAAGGTTGACTTTTGAGTTGACTTTCGGTTGACTTTGACTTTCAGTTGACTTCTGTTGACTTTCTAAATAAGGAAACTTTCCTAACTTCAAAACTTTCTAAAAATAGAACTTTCTAAATTTGGAAACTTTCCAAAAATAGAAACTTTCCAAAAATAGAAACTTTCCTAAAATAGAAACTTTCCAAAAATGGAAACCTGCTAAAAATAGAAACTTTCTAAAAATAGAAAGTGTGTGTCCTTATGCTGTTCCAATCAAACCGATGCTTGCTGAGTAATGTTCTATGCCTACTTGCAACATGTACAATAGCTATCATACTAAGACTTGGCCTAAGTTAGTTATTTATTTCGACCTGCTTTATTTATAGGTCGGCGTTGTGATCTTTCTTGATCACATTACTTTACTTGCTGTTCGCGTGTTTGTGAGATTTCTTCAGTTGCTATTTAAGGTGAGTTATAGTCCCGTTTTTACATACTTTTCAAAGTATATTTTTGGGATGTGATTACATGCAGATTTTTAATTACGTTTAGACACAAGTAACAGTTAAATTTAATTATTCATTGTGAGTTGGACAAAAATATTCCCTAGTCTGGTAACTGTAATCATTGGTTTCTACCGGTGAACGCGAATCCTACGGATAGATCTATCGGGTTTGACAACCCCATTTCGAGCTAGTCGCGCTAGCAATTTATAATCGGAATGTTTAGTACTTCGTAATTTGTTGTAGATACACTGTCCAAGTGTATATTTTTATTGTGTTTGGCAAGGGTAAATAAAGGGTTAAGTGGTTACCAGGTGGCTCATTGATAATGGAATAATGTTTAATGTTTTCTAACATTTTTAAATCTTGTGGTCTAAAGTTTACTTATTTATTTAAACCTATAATTCACTCAACCTTTGTGTTGACAGTTTACTTGCATGTTTTCACAGGTACTTGAGTTATTTGATGCTTCCGCTGTCGTTAGAAGAGTCTGCATGCATTTGGGCAGATTTTATGAAACAATTTATGAAACTTAAGTTTGCATTCTACTTTGGATAATTTAAATTGTGGGTTTGTTGGCAATGTTTTGTGTCAACTTTTGGTTTCATATTATGGTTGGTTGGTTTTCAAACTACTTAATTTGGTTTGTTTCCTTTTTGGGGAACATTTTGAAATAAAAGAATGCAACTTTGTTTATTTAATTCATTTAAGTCCGATCAAGCTATGGGACCAACTGACGGATCCGTTAAGTGTTTTGACGGGGTCGTCACAATTCAGACGTCGACTTTTAGTATATCACACATGAATATACCAAAACACAAGTATTTTAAACGTAAATATTTCAAACATATGTATAGGACACAAAATCTGAGTATAAAAAATATTAAATTTTGACTTAACTTTGCCCAGCCTTGACTTTGACCACCGCTCAGACCCGATTTTGACCGCCGCTCAAACCCTTGAATTTTTAGTGTCGGCCAAATCGTTAGACGCTTTTAGGCGAAACGGTACAGACTAGTCGCCAAACCGACTAGGCGGCCGAGATGGCCGCCGTTAAGAACACTACTAGTTACCACATAGAATTTTACAATGTTCACTGCAGTTGCATAAGAATAAAGAATGCAATCAAGGTTTACAATGGCATTCACCTAGTAGATAGAACGAACAAGATGCTAAATTTTACAAAAATAAATTGATGTGTTCTAATATAAACTGCAACTAAAAGGTGAATACAAGAGGTAGGTAACAAAAAATAAGAAACAAAATCACAATTTGAAGTCACAAAAACAATCAGGCAATGCAGAACCTCTCCCCATAACAAAATCATCTCTATGAGCTTTACTCAAAGCTTCCATTAACTCTTTCCCTTTTAACCCCTGAGAAGTAAAGTCTGCAAAATCCTTCCTACTTAAAAACAGGGTTTTATACAACCCATTATAAGCTCTCATTGCAGCCACCATCTTATCCATATTACCAAAATATGTAGCCACATACGAATCACTATTAATCGATACGTAATAATCCAATGCAGCTTTCGTATTTCCATGCATAATCTTGAAGTCTTCACCACTCAAAAGAGATGACTTTGTAACAACGTTTGTGTAAACAGATGTTAATCCTTCAAGTTCCATAATTCCATCTCCAGCTGCTAAATAAATGTTTGTGTTTGTTGGGATCGAAAGAGATTGAAGAATGAAAGCCGTTTCGTTAGGAGTGAGTGGACATTTTCCACGTGATCTCCAACGACGGGCTGTTTCTCCGGTCCACGGTTTTCGATCTCCACGAGCAGCCTCTATAGCCTTCATGGACGAAGAAGAAAGCCCGTTGTATTCACATTGACTGTATGCTACCATATCAGGTTCGAAACGTAGGTGAAGAGATAGAAAGGGTTTTGGTATGGCTTCTAGAAGCTCGGAACTCTTCTTCTCTAAAACTCTTGTTAGACGTAACGCACTGTAACATGCTTGACAAAGGGCAGCCTTTGCATAGAGCGGGAACCTGCAAGATATCACAACATCCAAATGCTAATTTACTAGAGGTGGCAAGATGGGCAGGTCAGACGGGTTGGTTAACATGTCAAAAAGATTTCAGCTTGTAACATGTAATTTTCATTTTCATTACATATCAAAACAGCCTAGTAGAGAGTTTCTCCCCCAATTTTTAATGTATTCATATCAAAATCAAAAGTCATGATTACCTAAAAAAATGTTATTACAAGAATAATTTAAAAAGTTGATTTGAGAAGTTAGAGAAGCACTTTAGGTTTAACCCATTCGAACCATTCAACCCATTTAATAACTAACTAATCCCTGATCGACTTATTGATAACTAAGTCACTAAGTTATTCGAAAATTTCATTTGTACTAATTATTTTGTGAACATTAAGAAAGCAAATAGTTCCAATACCTATCACGTCTTTGGCTCATTGCAGGTGTAATAGAAATGTATCGATGCTCCAAAAGGGAGGGAAGGACAGTCTCAACGTAATCAAATTGCCCTTTGCGTTTGCTGCAATCTACTCGTACAGGTTCTTTTGATGCAATTTCTGAAGGAAGTTCTTTTACAACTTCAATAAACCCCTTCAATTGTTCAATAAAGTAGTCCACATCAAATACATCCGTGAAACCACTGAAAAAAACGCGAGAATCACAACACATTAACAAAAACTCCATATAGCAGTTTCCTAATTAAACCAATAACAAACCTTAAAGTACCTTGATTCATTCCAATAAGCAGCCACTTCAAACTTTGGCAAAACAAGAGTAGCATTCAGTAATCGTGCTACACCAACACCATCACATAACTGTACATAAGAAGTAATAAACATCAGCTTCTTAAAGAATTAAAAACCACATTTATAATTAATTAAATAGAATAAGATGTAAACGTAGTGACTACTTACATCCCTCCTCATCTGATTAAGCCCACCATAACAATCCACTCGAATATAACCATTACTCTTAACTGCTAAATCTGCAGCAATTCAACAAAAAAGGCGCATTCGTCTGCAAAAAAAATCGACATTTTACAGCACTCAGACACATAATTACTACCACTGGCATTTATGAATCATAATTAGTTAAAAAGGTAAACCTACAACTGCATAACTTACAATAAAATTAGCAGTATTCCCAAAACATAACGCCGCATTTCAATTCATGATCCTGAAATTTTTCAGTTTATGCAGTACTAAAAGTAAGCTAGATTAATATACAGTACATACATATCACATCTTCAATAATTTCCAATTTATACAACATATATAGATATGGATATAAATTAAATATACATAAAATAAAATAAAATTAGGGTTAGAAACTGACCAGTGAAATGTCCTTGAATCCACCAATCACAAGGACGCCATTCTAAAATTCTTTTAGCACTCCATATAACAGGTGTAGTGCCACTACAAATAAGATAGAATATTCAAATTAAACTGATATAATTGATAATGAACAATTAGAATAATAAAAGCGAGAATTAAGGAGCTTACGTGGCGGAATAGAGAGGGATCTGATAGGAGAAAGGTGAAGAAGGAGATAATGAGATCACGGCGAATAATAGAACAATAGTGAAAAAGGTGAGTGTGAGTAAGGGTTTTTTCACGAAAATAGATAACATCTGATTCATACATACAGATCAAAGTGTAGTGTTGCAGACGCAAAAAGGATTTGGGGGGTTTTAATGGCGATTGTAGTATTCGATCTGGACTTGTGGAGTAAGGTATGATATGAATTTTGGTGATTGTCCGGTAGATTTATGTGCAGAGTAACTAGCTTTTACAGTTAACTGTAAACCGTGTTGCCTTGTGGGTTAGGTGTTTTCTTCTTCGATTTTCGTTAAACTATAACCCGGTTTATATGCATCGGAGTCACAATATTTGTTTGCTTCGGCACGCAGCTTACCTCTCGCGTCCTTCATCGGTGGATGCTACACTCCGTGTTATGTTTCTAGTTTAATCCGTTCGAGACAGAGTTGGCTCTTCTTACTGTAGGTTTAATTTGACGCGCACTTTTTGAGTGTTGGGTTCCGACTGTTTTAATGTCTTTGGAGCTGTGTGTTCGCCTTTATTCAGGGGATTTTGTGTCATTCAACGGTGGATACTACATTCCCTGGTATGTTTCTTCTTGGAGTGCTAATCTTTTCAGGTCTCAAATAGAGTTGACTCTTCTTGTAGCAGGTTTAATTTGTCATCTACTTTTGAGTGTTGGGGTTTCGGCCGATTTAATGCCTTTGGAGCCGTGTGTTCGCTTCTGTAGGTGTTCAGTTGAGTGGAAAAGTAGAGAAATTTTTGGATTCGTGTAGTATAGGTTAGAAATAGGGTATAATTTGATTGTCCAAATTTATTCTTAAATCGTGTATTCACTTTCTCTATAGTGTCATTTCGGTTGAGTTTTCCACCCCGAGCCCTGCGAGGGGTGCTGCCCCTCGAACCCTTGCCCGCTCACCTGGGAGCGGGGCCTCAGCCAGAGGCGCTACCTAAAACTATTACTGGATGACACTAAAATCACCAACAGTATAGGGTCGGATTATGGTTCATCGGATAGTCATATCTTTCCCCGTCAAATGTTCTTCGACAATCAATTTTCTAGGGAGTCTCTTGAATAATGATGTGTGTAAATGTGTGTGTCTGACTGTTTCAATGGTTTATATTTGTTGTTTAATTGTATTTGTTTCAATGTTGTTAGAGTTAGATTTAATAAATAATTCAAGTTGTCACTTTAATTAGATCAAGTGATCTATTTAATAAATTTCTTAGAGTGTGTAATACTAATGATCATATACATAGCATTGTATATGTATATTTTATTTTCTAAAAAGCTAAGGACAGAACTACGCGGATTATAAGGCACAGTTATGCAATATTCGCTGAAAATAAATACTGCGGTTATGTATTCGCTGAAATGCCAAACTGCGGTTTGATCCGCTGACTTTCCGCGGAGAGCCGAGCATCTCGCAGACCGCGGATATCACGGATACTATAAATAGGGAGCTTGGCCTCTCATTTATAGGTTGTTGATTCTCTGCCATTTGCCTAAGCCTTTGTAGATTTTACTTGTAACTTTGCCCAAGGACTTCTTACATTGAGTTAAGGTGAATCATGCTAATCGATAACGAAGACCGGGTCGGGGTGGTTGATCACTTGATAGTTAAAGTGAAAAACGATCATCGGGACCCAAAATAATCATCGAACATCCCATCCTCCATTATAATCTTATTGCACTCAATCCGTAATTAAGCAACATCATTAATTAAGGATTGATTAATTAAGGAAACGAATGCTAAAAAATCTAATGCAAACAATGCTAACGATTCGTAGCCTGAAGTGTAGTGACCCGAACTTTTCCATGTTTATATATATTAATTGAGATTGATATTTACATGATTAAATGTTTCCAACATGTTAAGCAATCAAACTTGTTAAGACTTGATTAATTGAAATATGTTTCATATAGACAATTGACCACCCAAGTTGACCGGTGATTCACGAACGTTAAAACTTGTAAAAACTATATGATGACATATATATGGATATATATATAGTTAACATGATACTATGATAAGTAAACATATCATTAAGTATATTAACAATGAACTACATATGTAAAAACAAGACTACTAACTTAATGATTTTTAAACGAGACATATATGTAACGATTATCGTTGTAAAGACATTTAATGTATATATATCATATTAAGAGATATTCATACATGATAATATCATGATAATATAATAATTTAAAATCTCATTTGATATTATAAACATTGGGTTAACAACATTTAACAAGATTGTTAACCTAAAGGTTTCAAAACAACACTTACATGTAACGACTAACGATGACTTAACGACTCAGTTAAAATGTATATACATGTAGTGTTTTAATATGTATTTATACACTTTTGAAAGACTTCAATACACTTATCAAAATACTTCTACTTAACAAAAATGCTTACAATTACATCCTCGTTTAGTTTCATCAACAATTCTACTCGTATGCACCCGTATTCGTACTCGTACAATACACAGCTTTTAGATGTATGTACTATTGGTATATACACTCCAATGATCAGCTCTTAGCAGCCCATGTGAGTCACCTAACACATGTGGGAACCATCATTTGGCAACTAGCATGAAATATCTCATAAAATTACAAAAATATGAGTAATCATTCATGACTTATTTACATGAAAACAAAATTACATATCCTTTATATCTAATCCATACACCAACGACCAAAAACACCTACAAACACTTTCATTCTTCAATTTTCTTCATCTAATTGATCTCTCTCAAGTTCTATCTTCAAGTTCTAAGTGTTCTTCATAAATTCCAAAAGTTCTAGTTTCATAAAATCAAGAATACTTTCAAGTTTGCTAGCTCACTTCCAATCTTGTAAGGTGATCATTCAACCTCAAGAAATCTTTGTTTCTTACAGTAGGTTATCATTCTAATACAAGGTAATAATCATATTCAAACTTTGGTTCAATTTCTATAACTATAACAATCTTATTTCAAGTGATGATCTTACTTGAACTTGTTTTCGTGTCATGATTCTGCTTCAAGAACTTCGTGCCATCCAAGGATCCATTGAAGCTAGATCCATTTTTCTCTTTTCCAGTAGGTTTATCCAAGGAACTTAAGGTAGTAATGATGTTCATAACATCATTCGATTCATACATATAAAGCTATCTTATTCGAAGGTTTAAACTTGTAATCACTAGAACATAGTTTAGTTAATTCTAAACTTGTTCGCAAACAAAAGTTAATCCTTCTAACTTGACTTTTAAAATCAACTAAACACATGTTCTATATCTATATGATATGCTAACATAATGATTTAAAACCTGAAAACACGAAAAACACCGTAAAACCGGATTTACGCCGTCGTAGTAACACCGCGGGCTGTTTTGGGTTAGTTAATTAAAAACTATGATAAACTTTGATTTAAAAGTTGTTATTCTGAGAAAATGATTTTTATTATGAACATGAAACTATATCCAAAAATTATGGTTAAACTCAAAGTGGAAGTATGTTTTCTAAAATGGTCATCTAGACGTCGTTCTTTCGACTGAAATGACTACCTTTACAAAAACGACTTGTAACTTATTTTTTCGACTATAAACCTATACTTTTTCTGTTTAGATTCATAAAATAGAGTTCAATATGAAACCATAGCAATTTGATTCACTCAAAACGGATTTAAAATGAAGAAGTTATGGGTAAAACAAGATTGGATAATTTTTCTCATTTTAGCTACGTGAAAATTGGTAACAAATCTATTCCAACCATAACTTAATCAACTTGTATTGTATATTATGTAATCTTGAGATACCATAGACACGTATACAATGTTTCGACCTATCATGTCGACACATCTATATATATTTCGGAACAACCATAGACACTCTATATGTGAATGTTGGAGTTAGCTATACAGGGTTGAGGTTGATTCCAAAATATATATAGTTTGAGTTGTGTTCAATACTGAGATACGTATACACTGGGTCGTGGATTGATTCAAGATAATATTTATCGATTTATTTCTGTACATCTAACTGTGGACAACTAGTTATAGGTTACTAACGAGGACAGCTGACTTAATAAACTTAAAACATCAAAATATATTAAAAGTGTTGTAAATATATTTTGAACATACTTTAATATATATGTATATATTGTTATAGGTTCGTGAATCAACAGTGGCCAAGTCTTACTTCCCGACGAAGTAAAAATCTGTGAAAGTGAGTTATAGTCCCACTTTTAAAATCCAATATTTTTGGGATGAGAATACATGCAGGTTTTATAAATGATTTACAAAATAGACACAAGTACGTGAAACTACATTCTATGGTTGAATTATCGAAATCGAATATGCCCCTTTTTATTAAGTCTGGTAATCTATGAATTAGGGAACAGACACCCTAATTGACGCGAATCCTAAAGATAGATCTATTGGGCCTAACAAACCCCATCCAAAGTACCGGATGCTTTAGTACTTCGAAATTTATATCATATCCGAAGGGTGTCCCGGAATGATGGGGATATTCTTATATATGCATCTTGTTAATGTCGGTTACCAGGTGTTCACCATATGAATGATTTTTATCTCTATGTATGGGATGTGTATTGAAATATGAAATCTTGTGGTCTATTATTATGATTTGATATATATAGGTTAAACCTATAACTCACCAACATTTTTGTTGACGTTTTAAGCATGTTTATTCTCAGGTGATTATTAAGAGCTTCCGCTGTCGCATACTTAAATAAGGACGAGATTTGGAGTCCATGCTTGTATGATATTGTGTAAAAACTGCATTCAAGAAACTTATTTTGTTGTAACATATTTGTATTGTAAACCATTATGTAATGGTCGTGTGTAAACAGGATATTTTAGATTATCATTATTTGATAATCTACGTAAAGCTTTTTAAAACCTTTATCTATGAAATAAAGGTTATGGTTTGTTTTAAAAATGAATGCAGTCTTTGAAAAACGTCTCATATAGAGGTCAAAACCTCGCAACGAAATCAATTAATATGGAACGTTTTTAGTCAATAAGAACGGGACATTTCAGTTGGTATCCGAGCGTTGGTCTTAGAGAACCAGAATTTTGCATTAGTGTGTCTTATCGAGTTTGTTAGGATGCATTAGTGAGTCTGGACTTCGACCGTGTTTACTTGAAAAATGATTGCTTAACAAATTTTGTTGGAAACTATATATTTTTAACATGTGAATATTATGTGATATATTAATCTCTTAACGCGTTTGATATTATGTGATAGATGTCTACCTCTAGAACAAGTTCCATTGACTCACCTAATAATAATGAAGAGTCAAATGTAAATTGGAATGATTCGTGGACTGATTCACAAGTTCCCGAAGAGGAACCGGAAGAAGAGTCGGAACCGGAAGAAGAATCGGAACCGGAAGAAGAATCGGAACCGGATGAAGAAATAGAACCGGTGGGGGAAATAATAAAACGGTTAAGTAAAAGAAAATCCTCAACCAACCGACCAAGGTTAATTATGGTCAATGGTGTTTCCGCCGAGGAAGCAAAATATTGGGAGGATTACCAATTCTCCGATGAATCGGATTCCGACGAGAATTCCGATGATGTTATAGAAATTACCCCAACTGAATTTAAAAAGGCAAAAGAAAATAATAAGGGAAAGGGCATAAAAATAGAGAAATCTAATTCCAACCCCGATGAACTTTATATGTATCGTCAACCCCCGAAGTCCTTAAGTTGTAACAATGACCCGGGAACCTCTAAACCACCAGGTTTTTCTAAACCAATGTGGATCACGACGGATCGTATTAGGGGAACATCATATATCCCTAGAAACTTGGCAAAACGAACCAAAACCGAAGAAGAAGAAACGAGCGAGTCGGAATAAGATAGTTGTATTCGTGTGGTGTAATATATGTAATATAGTGTTCGTATGCTTTATGATATATGTAAAAATTGCTTGTATTAATAAGTATTTTTTTATGAATCTAACTCTTGTCTATTTTACAGTTTAAAAACACAAAATGGATAGACAACCCAATATTTTAAGAGACCTACCCGGAGACATGATTGATGAAATCTTGTCTAGAGTCGGCCAGAATTCCTCGGCACAACTATTTAAGGCGAGATCAGTTTGTAAGACATTCGAAGAACGTTCCAAGAATGTCTTGGTTTATAAGAGACTTTCGTTTGAAAGATGGGGGATATCACATTGGGAAACCCATAAGTTACGATGTGTTTACTTTGACGCATATATTGCGGGGAACCCAAATGCTATTTTACGCAACGGGTTAAGAAATTATTTTGACTCAATATATCCGAATATTGGACTTCGTGATTTAGAAAAAGCGGCTAACATGCAACATAAAGAAGCATGTTATGCTTACGGATTAGTAATGTTCGCTTCTCACCAAAGTGAGAACAAGAACATCGGGCTACAACTATTAAACAAAACGTTTCCACAAGTGACGGAGTCGGTAATTGGGGTAAGAAATGAGGTTTTTAGATTATTACGGGACTGTTGGACATTACGTAACCCTCGTCCCTTTGACGACGTTACAACACGCTGTCTTATCAACGGCCATAACGGTTATGTTGCACAAGACCAAGGATGGGAAGTAGTCCTAGTAAAACCAGAATGCATGACTTGTTTCTGGACGTATGAATTACGTGTCTTTATTGCCTTTGCTGAACGACTTGTGTACTAGCTAGAATTATCTTCACAACCATCTTGTATCAAATTTATTGTGTGCTATATTTCATGCTATATGTAAAATAAGCGATATTGTAAGTTTGTAAAATATTGTGTAAAAGTTTGAACGCGAAATATTATTATAATCAGTTTTTCATATAGAATTGTAGTAGTTGAATTGTATATTAGCTACTAAGTATGAACTTAACGGGTAGGTACTACCCGAATTTAAACTTATAAAACGCTAATATGAAGAAAAAGCTTTTATAAATGAGTTCATATTATGCTACGAAATACTATTAACTACTCTTAATATTCTGTATGATTAACTTGTTCCATTTAACTATTTTGAAGGAAATGGCACCGACTACTCGACACACCGTGAATATGAATGAAGAGGAATTCCGTACTTTTCTAGCTTCAAACATAGCCGCAGTACAGGCTGCGCTACATACCAACAATAACCTTGGATCTAGCAGTACAGGAAATCGTGTAGGATGCACCTACAAAGAATTCACTGCCTGCAAACCTTTGGAATTTGATGGAACCGAAGGACCGATCGGATTGAAACGGTGGATCGAGAAGGTTGAATCGGTGTTTGCCATAAGTAAGTGTACTGAAGAGGACAAAGTAAAGTACGCTACGCATACCTTCACAGGTTCTGCGTTAACATGGTGGAATACCTATCTAGAGCAAGTGGGACAAGACGATGCGTACGCACTACCGTGGTCAGCATTCAAGCACTTGATGAACGAGAAGTACCGTCCTAGAACCGAGGTCAATAAGCTCAAGACAGAACTTAGAGGGTTACGAACCCAAGGATTTGATATTACCACGTACGAAAGACGATTCACAGAATTGTGCCTATTGTGTCCGGGAGCATTCGAAGATGAGGAAGAGAAGATCGACGCGTTTGTGAAAGGATTACCGGAAAGAATCCAAGAAGATATAAGTTCACACGAGCCCGCCTCCATACAACAGGCATGTAGAATGGCTCACAAACTCGTGAACCAAATTGAAGAAAGAATTAAAGAACAGACTGCTGAAGAGGCCAATGTGAAGCAAGTCAAAAGAAAGTGGGAGGAAAACGGTGTTAAGAATCACCAATACAACAACAACAGTAATTACAACAATAATCGCAACAATTATCCCAACAATCGCAACATCAATCGCAACTACAACAAACGGCCTAACAACAACAACAATAATAACAACAGCAACTACAACAATCATCCCAACAACAATAATAACCGCAACAACAACAACAATCAGAAGCAGCTATGCCAAAGGTGTGAAAAGAATCACTCGGGGTTCTGCACCAAATTTTGCAACAAGTGTAAAAGAAATGGTCATAGCGCGGCGAAGTGTGAGGTCTACGGACCAGGGGTTAATAGAACGAAAGGAACAAATGGTGTCGGAACGAGTAATGGTGGAGCAAGTAGTGTCGGAGCAAGTTATGCCAATGTAGTTTGTTATAAATGTGGAAAACCGGGCCACATTATTAGAAATTGCCCGAACCAGGAGAACACGAATGGACAAGGCCGTGGAAGAGTTTTCAATATTAATGCGGTAGAGGCACAGGAAGACCCGGAGCTTGTTACGGGTACGTTTCTTATTGACAATAAATCTGCTTACGTTTTATTTGATTCGGGTGCGGATAGAAGCTATATGAGTAGAGATTTTTGTGCTAAATTAAGTTGTCCATTGACGCCTTTGGATAGTAAATTTTTACTCGAATTAGCAAATGGTAAATTAATTTCAGCAGATAATATATGTCGGAATCGAGAAATTAAACTGGTTAGCGAAACATTTAAGATTGATTTGATACCAGTAGAGTTAGGGAGTTTTGATGTGATAATCGGTATGGACTGGTTGAAAGAAGTGAAAGCGGAGATCGTTTGTTACAAAAATGCAATTCGCATTATACGAGAAAAAGGAAAACCCTTAATGGTGTACGGAGAAAAGGGCAACACGAAGCTACATCTTATTAGTAATTTGAAGGCACAAAAACTAATAAGAAAAGGTTGCTATGCTGTTCTAGCACACGTCGAGAAAGTACAAACTGAAGAAAAGAGCATCAATGATGTTCCCGTCGCAAAAGAATTTCCCGATGTATTTCCGAAAGAATTACCGGGATTACCCCCACATCGATCCGTTGAATTTCAAATAGATCTTGTACCAGGAGCTGCACCAATAGCTCGTGCTCCATACAGACTCGCACCCAGCGAGATGAAAGAACTGCAAAGCCAATTACAAGAACTTTTAGAGCGTGGTTTCATTCGACCAAGCACATCACCGTGGGGAGCTCCTGTTTTGTTTGTCAAGAAGAAAGATGGTACATTCAGGTTGTGTATCGACTACCGAGAGTTGAACAAACTTACCATCAAGAACCGCTACCCACTTCCGAGAATTGACGACTTATTCGATCAACTACAAGGCTCGTCTGTTTATTCAAAGATTGACTTACGTTCCAGGTATGATCAAATGCGGGTGAAAGAAGATGATATTCCAAAGACTGCTTTCAGAACACGTTACGGTCATTACGAGTTTATGGTCATGCCGTTTGGTTTAACTAATGCACCAGCTGTGTTCATGGACCTTATGAACCGAGTGTGTGGACCATACCTTGACAAGTTTGTCATTGTTTTCATTGATGACATACTTATTTACTCAAAGAATGACCAAGAACACGGTGAACATTTGAGAAAGGTGTTAGAAGTATTGAGGAAGGAAGAATTGTACGCTAAGTTTTCAAAGTGTGCATTTTGGTTGGAAGAAGTTCAATTCCTCGGTCACATAGTGAACAAAGAAGGTATTAAGGTGGATCCGGCAAAGATAGAAACTGTTGAAAAGTGGGAAACCCCGAAAACTCCGAAACACATACGCCAGTTTTTAGGACTAGCTGGTTACTACAGAAGGTTCATCCAAGACTTTTCCAGAATAGCAAAACCCTTGACTGCATTAACGCATAAAGGGAAGAAATTCGAATGGAATGATGAACAAGAGAAAGCGTTTCAGTTATTGAAGAAAAAGCTAACTACGGCACCTATATTGTCATTGCCTGAAGGGAATGATGATTTTGTGATTTATTGTGATGCATCAAATCAAGGTCTCGGTTGTGTATTAATGCAACGAACGAAGGTGATTGCTTATGCGTCTAGACAATTGAAGATTCATGAACAAAATTATACGACGCATGATTTGGAATTAGGCGCGGTTGTTTTTGCATTAAAGACTTGGAGGCACTACTTATATGGGGTCAAAAGTATTATATATACCGACCACAAAAGTCTTCAACACATATTTAATCAGAAACAACTGAATATGAGGCAGCGTAGGTGGATTGAATTATTGAATGATTACGACTTTGAGATTCGTTACCACCCGGGGAAGGCAAATGTGGTAGCCGATGCCTTGAGCAGGAAGGACAGAGAACCCATTCGAGTAAAATCTATGAATATAATGATTCATAATAACCTTACTACTCAAATAAAGGAGGCGCAACAAGGAGTTTTAAAAGAGGGAAATTTAAAGGATGAAATACCCAAAGGATCAGAGAAGCATCTTAATATTCGGGAAGACGGAACCCGGTATAGGGCTGAAAGGATTTGGGTACCAAAAGTTGGAGATATGAGAGAAATGGTACTTAGAGAAGCTCATAAAACCAGATACTCAATACATCCTGGAACGGGGAAGATGTACAAGGATCTCAAGAAACATTTTTGGTGGCCGGGTATGAAAGCCGATGTTGCTAAATACGTAGGAGAATGTTTGACGTGTTCTAAGGTCAAAGCTGAGCATCAGAAACCATCAGGTCTACTTCAACAACCCGAAATCCCGGAATGGAAATGGGAAAACATTACCATGGATTTCATCACTAAATTGCCAAGGACTGCAAGTGGTTTTGATACTATTTGGGTAATAGTTGATCGTCTCACCAAATCAGCACACTTCCTGCCAATAAGAGAAGATGACAAGATGGAGAAGTTAGCACGACTGTATTTGAAGGAAGTCGTCTCCAGACATGGAATACCAATCTCTATTATCTCTGATAGGGATGGCAGATTTATTTCAAGATTCTGGCAGACATTACAGCAAGCATTAGGAACTCGTCTAGACATGAGTACTGCCTATCATCCACAAACTGATGGGCAGAGCGAAAGGACGATACAAACACTTGAAGACATGCTACGAGCATGTGTTATTGATTTCGGAAACAGTTGGGATCGACATCTACCGTTAGTAGAATTTTCCTACAACAACAGCTACCATTCAAGCATTGAGATGGCGCCGTTTGAAGCACTTTATGGTAGAAAGTGCAGGTCTCCGATTTGTTGGAGTGAAGTGGGGGATAGACAGATTACGGGTCCGGAGATTATACAAGAAACTACCGAGAAGATCATCCAAATTCAACAACGGTTGAAAACTGCCCAAAGTCGACAAAAGAGCTACGCTGACATTAAAAGAAAAGATATAGAATTTGAAATTGGAGAGATGGTCATGCTTAAAGTTGCACCTTGGAAAGGCGTTGTTCGATTTGGTAAACGAGGGAAATTAAATCCAAGGTATATTGGACCATTCAAGATTATTGATCGGGTCGGACCAGTAGCTTACCGACTAGAGTTACCTCAACAACTCGCGGCTGTACATAACACTTTCCATGTCTCGAATTTAAAGAAATGTTTTGCTAAAGAAGATCTCACTATTCCGTTAGATGAAATCCAAATCAACGAAAAACTTCAATTCATCGAAGAACCCGTCGAAATAATGGATCGTGAGGTTAAAAGACTTAAGCAAAACAAGATACCAATTGTTAAGGTTCGATGGAATGCTCGTAGAGGACCCGAGTTCACCTGGGAGCGTGAAGATCAGATGAAGAAGAAATACCCGCATCTATTTCCAGAAGATTCGTCAACACCTTCAACAGCTTAAAATTTCGGGACGAAATTTATTTAACGGGTAGGTACTGTAGTGACCCGAACTTTTCCATGTTTATATATATTAATTGAGATTGATATTTACATGATTAAATGTTTCCAACATGTTAAGCAATCAAACTTGTTAAGACTTGATTAATTGAAATATGTTTCATATAGACAATTGACCACCCAAGTTGACCGGTGATTCACGAACGTTAAAACTTGTAAAAACTATATGATGACATATATATGGATATATATATAGTTAACATGATACTATGATAAGTAAACATATCATTAAGTATATTAACAATGAACTACATATGTAAAAACAAGACTACTAACTTAATGATTTTTAAACGAGACATATATGTAACGATTATCGTTGTAAAGACATTTAATGTATATATATCATATTAAGAGATATTCATACATGATAATATCATGATAATATAATAATTTAAAATCTCATTTGATATTATAAACATTGGGTTAACAACATTTAACAAGATTGTTAACCTAAAGGTTTCAAAACAACACTTACATGTAACGACTAACGATGACTTAACGACTCAGTTAAAATGTATATACATGTAGTGTTTTAATATGTATTTATACACTTTTGAAAGACTTCAATACACTTATCAAAATACTTCTACTTAACAAAAATGCTTACAATTACATCCTCGTTTAGTTTCATCAACAATTCTACTCGTATGCACCCGTATTCGTACTCGTACAATACACAGCTTTTAGATGTATGTACTATTGGTATATACACTCCAATGATCAGCTCTTAGCAGCCCATGTGAGTCACCTAACACATGTGGGAACCATCATTTGGCAACTAGCATGAAATATCTCATAAAATTACAAAAATATGAGTAATCATTCATGACTTATTTACATGAAAACAAAATTACATATCCTTTATATCTAATCCATACACCAACGACCAAAAACACCTACAAACACTTTCATTCTTCAATTTTCTTCATCTAATTGATCTCTCTCAAGTTCTATCTTCAAGTTCTAAGTGTTCTTCATAAATTCCAAAAGTTCTAGTTTCATAAAATCAAGAATACTTTCAAGTTTGCTAGCTCACTTCCAATCTTGTAAGGTGATCATTCAACCTCAAGAAATCTTTGTTTCTTACAGTAGGTTATCATTCTAATACAAGGTAATAATCATATTCAAACTTTGGTTCAATTTCTATAACTATAACAATCTTATTTCAAGTGATGATCTTACTTGAACTTGTTTTCGTGTCATGATTCTGCTTCAAGAACTTCGTGCCATCCAAGGATCCATTGAAGCTAGATCCATTTTTCTCTTTTCCAGTAGGTTTATCCAAGGAACTTAAGGTAGTAATGATGTTCATAACATCATTCGATTCATACATATAAAGCTATCTTATTCGAAGGTTTAAACTTGTAATCACTAGAACATAGTTTAGTTAATTCTAAACTTGTTCGCAAACAAAAGTTAATCCTTCTAACTTGACTTTTAAAATCAACTAAACACATGTTCTATATCTATATGATATGCTAACATAATGATTTAAAACCTGAAAACACGAAAAACACCGTAAAACCGGATTTACGCCGTCGTAGTAACACCGCGGGCTGTTTTGGGTTAGTTAATTAAAAACTATGATAAACTTTGATTTAAAAGTTGTTATTCTGAGAAAATGATTTTTATTATGAACATGAAACTATATCCAAAAATTATGGTTAAACTCAAAGTGGAAGTATGTTTTCTAAAATGGTCATCTAGACGTCGTTCTTTCGACTGAAATGACTACCTTTACAAAAACGACTTGTAACTTATTTTTTCGACTATAAACCTATACTTTTTCTGTTTAGATTCATAAAATAGAGTTCAATATGAAACCATAGCAATTTGATTCACTCAAAACGGATTTAAAATGAAGAAGTTATGGGTAAAACAAGATTGGATAATTTTTCTCATTTTAGCTACGTGAAAATTGGTAACAAATCTATTCCAACCATAACTTAATCAACTTGTATTGTATATTATGTAATCTTGAGATACCATAGACACGTATACAATGTTTCGACCTATCATGTCGACACATCTATATATATTTCGGAACAACCATAGACACTCTATATGTGAATGTTGGAGTTAGCTATACAGGGTTGAGGTTGATTCCAAAATATATATAGTTTGAGTTGTGTTCAATACTGAGATACGTATACACTGGGTCGTGGATTGATTCAAGATAATATTTATCGATTTATTTCTGTACATCTAACTGTGGACAACTAGTTATAGGTTACTAACGAGGACAGCTGACTTAATAAACTTAAAACATCAAAATATATTAAAAGTGTTGTAAATATATTTTGAACATACTTTAATATATATGTATATATTGTTATAGGTTCGTGAATCAACAGTGGCCAAGTCTTACTTCCCGACGAAGTAAAAATCTGTGAAAGTGAGTTATAGTCCCACTTTTAAAATCCAATATTTTTGGGATGAGAATACATGCAGGTTTTATAAATGATTTACAAAATAGACACAAGTACGTGAAACTACATTCTATGGTTGAATTATCGAAATCGAATATGCCCCTTTTTATTAAGTCTGGTAATCTATGAATTAGGGAACAGACACCCTAATTGACGCGAATCCTAAAGATAGATCTATTGGGCCTAACAAACCCCATCCAAAGTACCGGATGCTTTAGTACTTCGAAATTTATATCATATCCGAAGGGTGTCCCGGAATGATGGGGATATTCTTATATATGCATCTTGTTAATGTCGGTTACCAGGTGTTCACCATATGAATGATTTTTATCTCTATGTATGGGATGTGTATTGAAATATGAAATCTTGTGGTCTATTATTATGATTTGATATATATAGGTTAAACCTATAACTCACCAACATTTTTGTTGACGTTTTAAGCATGTTTATTCTCAGGTGATTATTAAGAGCTTCCGCTGTCGCATACTTAAATAAGGACGAGATTTGGAGTCCATGCTTGTATGATATTGTGTAAAAACTGCATTCAAGAAACTTATTTTGTTGTAACATATTTGTATTGTAAACCATTATGTAATGGTCGTGTGTAAACAGGATATTTTAGATTATCATTATTTGATAATCTACGTAAAGCTTTTTAAAACCTTTATCTATGAAATAAAGGTTATGGTTTGTTTTAAAAATGAATGCAGTCTTTGAAAAACGTCTCATATAGAGGTCAAAACCTCGCAACGAAATCAATTAATATGGAACGTTTTTAGTCAATAAGAACGGGACATTTCATGAAGCTGCCGCTGAAAAAATGATCGCACGCAGAACGTTATTGCAAAATCGCGAAGAATCAATCGCTGAAGGAAAGCGAGCGAAAATCTTATCGGGAAAATCCAGTTTACGCACTGAGAAAATTGTTAATACTGCTATTGAGCAAGCCAAAAGAGACGCTAAACATAATTGTGAATCTCGCATACCGCGCACATACTTATGGCCATTAAGTGGTTCAGGATCACAAAGTGATCGGTTGGTTCTTGAGCACAATGACAGCGATAGTGATAACGCGGATGATCAAATCCACGCGCGCTCCGCACACAAGTCCAGATTGGCGAAAGCGCCAAGGCAGGAAGATGAATTTTCTGATGACTCAGACAGCGCAGAAGAGTTTGTTAAAAATCCATACGTCAAGCGAAAGCGACCACCAACACCTTTCCCTCGCTATGGGGAGGAAGGTGAAGCGTCTGAAGCTGCGCGCAGAGAAAACGCCCAAAATTTTTTAGCGGATGCTTTCAGAAGCATTGCGCCGAAATCAATGCAGCATAAGTTCGATCAGCCAAAATTTCTGCAAGATATGCTTACCAAATTATGTGCGGATAACACAGACATTCGCGCAAAAAAGGCAACAGAAATTACCACTGCTGCAGATAAATTTGTCCAGCACATTTCTGACTATCCAATAGTTTCTCCGCCTATTGTGCCGGCGACGTTGGGAGTTTACTCAGGCCTCACTGATCCCTTGGATTTTCTGCAACGCTTTGAGGGCGTCGTAAGCACTTACAACTGGGATGAACCAGTCGCATGTAGAGTGTTTCCTATGGCCTTGCAGGGGTCAGCAAGGGAATGGTTTCACAGCTTGCCATCTCGCAGTATCGTTGGCTTTGTGGATCTGCGAGAAAAGTTTTTGCTGCAGTTTCAAAATTTATTACCGCAGAAAAAGACACATATAGAGTGTCACGATATTAAACAAGGCAACAAGGAGACTCTAAGTGCGCTACTTACGCGGTATATTTATGAGTGCCAGAAAATTCCGCGGTGAATGAAGATCAGAAAATTTCTGGTTTCTTGCATGCTATCAACCCATAGCGACACCCTACGCTTGTGCGGCGATTAAGAAGAGATGTCCCGCAGACATTCGCAAAAGTGCAACAGGAAACTTATGATTATATCCGCGGAGGAGAAGATAGCAGTATTACCCCTGCATGTGGCTGGGGTAGAGATAAAAGTTGGCGAGATGACAATGACTCTTTCAGAGATAGTAACAGCGATAGCTATCGCGGTCCAGACTTTTCGCGAAGAAATGGTGGCGGCGGATATCAGCGTAATGACAGGTTTCAAGGTCAGAACGATAACCATTCATATGGCCGTAATAACCGCTATTCTACGCGCAAGTGGAATAATGAGTCATTCAATATCATTCAGATGCTAACAAAAACGCCCAAAGAAATCTTACTGCAAGAGCGAGTTGCTAAGTCTTTCCCTGATCCGCAGCCATTGGGAGAAAACAGCAGGCGTGATAGATCAAAGTTTTGTGTCTTTCACAACGATTACGGTCATGACACCAATCGCTGCAGAGATTTAGCGAAATTTATTGCGGAAGCGTATGAACAGGGTAAGTTGGACCATTTGTTGTCGCAGAACTCATCCAGCACTGTGAATGCGATCATTATGCCAGCTGAAGCTAATGGTTCGGGTGCCCCAAACGCGGTTGAGCGGAAAGCTCCTACGGTGAAAAATTTGGGAGTACGGATGGTAAATAAGAAAGAAAATCAGCGCGGGGTACAAGTGATTAATGTGGTGGAAGTTGTAGTGACCCGAACTTTTCCTTGTTTATATATATTAATTGAGATTGATATTTACATGATTAAATGTTTCCAACATGTTAAGCAATCAAACTTGTTAAGACTTGATTAATTGAAATATGTTTCATATAGACAATTGACCACCCAAGTTGACCGGCGATTCACGAACGTTAAAACTTGTAAAAACGACATGACGATATATATATGGATATACATATGGTTAACATGAGATTATGATAAGTAAGTATCTCCATAAGTATATTAACAATGAGTTATATACATATAAACAAGACTACTAACTTAAGGATTTCGAAACGAGACATATATGTAACGATTATCGTTGTAACGACATTTAAATGTATATATATCATATTAAGATATATTAATATATCATAATATCATGATAATATAATAATTTAACATCTCATTAGATATAATAAACAATGGGTTAACAACATGAATTGAGATCGTTAACTTAAAGGTTTCAAAACAACACTTACATGTAACGACTAACGATGACTTAACGACTCAGTTAAAATGTATATACATGTAGTGTATTTAGATGTATTAAAATACTTTTGGAAGAATTCAAGACATATATCAAAACACTCATACTTAACGAAAATGGTTACAGTTACTTTCCCATTCTTTTCTTTCATCAAGAATTCTAGTCGTATTCTTACCCGTATTATACACAGCTTCAAAACGTACTTACTGTGGGTATATAACAATAGGAACTAGCATGGGATTCCACTCTTGATTATGTCATGTATGAATAATCAATTTTAACTTCTACCATGAGCTAGTCAACTAACTAGAACTCCTTTTAACCCCACTCACCACTCACCAATTACCACTCATCATTCACTCCATTTCACTTCCAATTCTCTTTCTAATTCTCTCTCAACACACACACACTATTATGAATGTATTTTTCCAGTAGTTAATCATCATCTTCATCAAAAATCACTTCAAGAATCAAGCTATAATCATCATAGGAAGAACACTTCAAGAACACTTCAAAAATCCCTTCAAGTTTACTAATTTACTTCCAAGCTTTCTAATCCATTCCAAGTAATCATCTAAGATCAAGAAACCTTTGTTATATACAGTAGGTTATCTTTCTTATTCAAGGTAATATTCATATTCAAACTTTGATTCAATTTCTATAACTATAAACTATCTTAATTCGAGTAAAAATCTTACTTGAACTTGTTTTTGTGTCATGATCCTACTTCAAGAACTTTCAAGCCATCCAAGATCCTTTGAAGCTAGATCATTTCTCGTCACTTCCAGTAGGTTTACCTACTAAACTTGAGGTAGTAATGATGTTCATAACATCATTCGATTCATATATATAAAACTATCTTATTCGAAGGTTTAAACTCGTAATCACTAGAACATAGTTTAGTTAATTCTAAACTTGTTCGCAAACAAAAGTTAATCCTTCTAACTTGACTTTTAAAATTAACTAAACACATGTTCTATATCTATATGATATGCTAACTTAATGATTTAAAACCTGGAAACACGAAAAACACCGTAAAACCGGATTTACGCTGTCGTAGTAACACCGCGGGCTGTTTTGGGTTAGTTAATTTAAAACTATGATAAACTTTGATTTAAAAGTTGTTATTCTGAGAAAATGATTTTTATTATGAACATGAAACTATATCCAAAAATTATGGTTAAACTCAAAGTGGAAGTATGTTTTCTAAAATGGTCATCTAGACGTCGTTCTTTCGACTGAAATGACTACCTTTACAAAAACGACTTGTAACTTATTTTTCCGACTATAAACCTATACTTTTTCTGTTTAGATTCATAAAATAGAGTTCAATATGAAACCATAGCAAGTTGATTCACTCAAAACGGATTTAAAATGAAGAAGTTATGGGTAAAACAAGATTGGATAATTTTTCTCATTTTAGCTACGTGAAAATTGGTAACAAATCTATTCCAACCATAACTTAATCAACTTGTATTGTATATTATGTAATCTGGAGATACCATAGACACATATACAATATTTCGACCTATCATGTCGACACATATATATATATATTTCGGAACAACCATAGACACTCTATATGTGAATGTTGGAGTTAGCTATACAGGGTTGAGGTTGATTCCAAAATATATATAGTTTGAGTTGTGATCAATACTGAGATACGTATACACTGGGTCGTGGATTGATTCAAGATAATATTTATCGATTTATTTCTGTACATCTAACTGTGGACAACTAGTTGTACGTTACTAACGAGGACAGCTGACTTAATAAACTTAAAACATCAAAATATATTAAAAGTGTTGTAAATATATTTTGAACTAACTTTGATATATATGTATATATTGTTATAGGTTCGTGAATCAACCAGTGGCCAAGTCTTACTTCCCGACGAAGTAAAAATCTGTGAAAGTGAGTTATAGTCCCACTTTTAAAATCTAATATTTTTGGGATGAGAATACATGCAGGTTTTAAATAGACACAAGTACGTGAAACTACATTCTATGGTTGAATTATCGAAATCGAATATGCCCCTTTTTATTAAGTCTGGTAATCTAAGAATTAGGGAACAGACACCCTAATTGACGCGAATCCTAAAGATAGATCTATTGGGCCTAACAAACCCCATCCAAAGTACCGGATGCTTTAGTACTTCGAAATTTATATCATATCCGAAAGGTGTCCCGGAATAATGGGGATATTCTTATATATGCATCTTGTTAATGTCGGTTACCAGGTGTTCACCATATGAATGATTTTTATCTCTATGTATGGGATGTGTATTGAAATATGAAATCTTGTGGTCTATTGTTACAATTTGATATATATAGGTTAAACCTATAACTCACCAACATTTTTGTTGACGTTTAAAGCATGTTTATTCTCAGCTGAATACTAAGAGCTTCCGCTGTTGCATACTAAAATAAGGACAAGATTTGGAGTCCATGTTTGTATGATTTTGTGTAAAAACTGCATTCAAGAAACTGATTTCGATGTAACATATTTGTATTGTAAACCATTATGTAATGGTCATGTGTAAACAGGATATTTTAGATTATCATTATTTGATAATCTACGTAAAGCTTTTTAAACCTTTATTTATGAAATAAAGGTTATGGTTTGTTTTAAAAATGAATGCAGTCTTTGAAAAACGTCTCATATAGAGGTCAAAACCTCGCAACGAAATCAATTAATATGGAACGTTTTTAATCAATAAGAACGGGACATTTCAGTTGGTATCCGAGCATTGGTCTTAGAGAACCAGAAATTTGCATTAGTGTGTCTTATCGAGTTTGTTAGGATGCATTAGTGAGTCTGGACTTCGACCGTGTTTTCTTTAAAAATGATTGCTTAACATTTTTGTTGGAAACTATATATTATTTACATGTATATATTATGTGATATATTAATCTCTTAACATGTTTGATATTGTGTGATAGATGTCTACCTCTAGCACAAATCCCATTGACTCATCTAATAATAACGAAGATTCGAATATATATTGGAATGATTCGTGGACTGATTCACAAGTTCCCGAAGAGGAACCGGAAGAAGAGTTGGAACCGGAAGAAGAATCGGAACCGGAAGAAGAATCGGAACCGGATGAAGAAATAGAACCGGTGGGGGAAATAATAAAACGGTTAAGTAAAAGAAAATTCTCAACCAACCTGTAACGACCCGGAAATTTCCGACCAAATTGAAACCCTAATCTCTATATGTTCCCGACACGATAAGCAAAAACCCTAATGTTGAGTCTAGAAAGTTTAAAATTCATATTCGGATGATTAGTTACCCTTTTTGACCAAGCCTGGCGATTCACGAACCTTTAAATTATAACTAGAAATGCATTAAATGTTACATGATTAATAACTTATAATATTATTATATTAAAAGGAATACTTTATTAATATAAATATTTACTTTTATTATTAATATTGATATTCGTATTATTAATTTACTATATATAATTAATAAATATGAGATTTGATTGACATAATTTGTGATATCAATATTATAAGTAGTACACTCATTATTATTATTAGTATTGATGGTTGTATTATTAATAATAATGTAATAAATAATATATAGATATAAAATTTAAATATGTAGCTTTATTATTAGTAATCTTATTTTTTTAGAACCATTATTATTATTATTATTATTATTATTATTATTATTATTATCATTATTATAAAAACAATACGATACATTTATAATTAATTTTAATATATAATACATAGATATAATAAATCTAATATGTGCAGTTTGATATATTATTATTATTACGATATAATTATAATTATCAGAATCATTATTATTACTTATTATTAATATTATTATTATTATTATTATTATTAATATTATTATGTTATTAATATTTTATTATTAGTATTAATAAAATTAATAAGTATTATTATTGTTAATATATTATTTATTATTAATATCATTAATTAAACAAAATTTTTATATAAACAAGGAAATAAATACGCTGCCTAGTATTCTTTATCTGTCTATATCAATCTTTTTTTTTTTTTTTGTCTATGAGACCCGTGAACTCCCTTTATCTTTTTCATTGCCATTAACCACGATCAGATACATCAAATTAGAACCCTAATCAATCACTTACATTATTGAACATCTACTGGTACTTGTAAATTTAAACAGAACAGAAGGAAAGAACGAGCATCTGCTCTGTTCTAGTTTTCTTTATCTAAAAACCACAAATTATTGTGTTAATTTAAAATCCTTCAATGCAATCTTGTCCTAAATATTTTATTTAAACTCCCTAACAAGTTTCAGATCCCAACTCTTGGTATCTAATTTGAATTTAGGAATTTAAGCTTCGAAATTGAAAAGTTAAATACTTTGTTCATAAGGAAAATTCGATCTCTGTGATTTGTCTTTGGATAAATTGAGAATTTATAAAGTTTATAGGGATGATTTGGGATATTTTTCGTGTTGAAAGTTTAGTCTAAAACGCATCCGAAATCAAGAATCAATATTTTTTTTTTTAAACTTTCGACGAGCAGAAGGATTGATATATACATGTTTTTTTTTATTTCGTTTTTAAAACATACAAATATTGTTACGACTTCCTTCTGTTGTTATCAAGGAGTTTAAATTGTTAAATAATGGACTTGTGGTTTCATCTGGTCGATCGACTTGAATGAGGAAGAAGAAGAATATGATATTATAACACGGTTTATAAGAATTAAAGGAGGAGTATAAATCAGAAAATAGGCTCTAGCCTGGATGGTTAATGGATTGTGTCGGGTTTCAAGAGGTCTCGGGTTCGAGTCCCACTTTGGGCAGTTTAATCATTTTTTTTACACTACAAGGTATAACTAATGTTATCTTTATTATTGTAACTAATATTATTACTATTATTATCATTAAAATTTACATTATAATTAAATTAGTATTATCATTAGTATTAATATTTTATCATCACTAATATTACTATAAATATTAACATTTTAATTATCATTATAATCATTATTATTATTAGAATAAATATTATTACTATCATTAATTATTTTTACATGTATAGCTATTATCAATATAAAAATTATTATTTCCATTATCACCATTAAAATTATTATTATTAATTTGCTAAATAAATATTGTATACATAAGAGAAATATAATTATTACATATTATATAACTATATTGATATTTTTATAATAAATACTAGTTATTTATTTAAAATATATGAAATAAATATAGTCAATTAAGCTATTAATGAAATATATAAGTTACCAAAGTAACAATTAACAATTATATATAATTTGTTTGATTACGATTACCTGTGTTAATATATATATATAATTGATATAGGTTCGTGAATCCGAGGCCAACCTTATACGTGTTCAATGGTGTTATATGTATTTTTTTACTACAAAATACAGTATGGTGAGTATATAGATCCCTTTTAAACTCTAAATATTTTTGGGCTGAGAATACATGCACTATTTTTATAAATGATTTACGTTATGGACACAAGTGACTAAAATTACGTTCTACATGGGTTTGAATCAAAAATCCCCTAGCTTGGTAACTTTAACTATTGGTTTATGAACTGGTAGGCGCGAATCCTAAAGATAGATCTATCGGGTTTTACACCCCCACCCAGATGTTGTTCTAGTCACTACTAAACTAGAAGAACGGGTGTTTAGTACTTCGAGGTTAACGGAACGCACTTGATTCGGTGCACATATTATTATAACTCAGGGGTACACACTCTTGTTAAGGCTAGTTACCGGGTGCCCACTGCTTGGAATGCTTTTCACACACTTGCGAGTGTATTATGTTTATAAATATGAAATCTTGTGGTCCATAGTTATAACGCTGCTAGCATCAAACCTATATATCTCACCAACTTTATGTTGACCTTTTAAAGCATGTTATTCTCAGGTACGATTTAAGTCTTCCGCTGTGCAATAGCTCATATTAAGGACCTTACTTGAAGTCGATTATCGCAATGGGACCAACTGTTGAAGACTTCGTCCGGGAGGATTAGTCTCGGATGTTTCACAACCGACCAAGGTTAATTATGGTCAATGGTGTTTCCGCCAAGGAAGCAAAATATTGGGAGGATTACCAATTCTCCGATGAATCGGATTCCGACGAGAATTCCGATGATGTTATAGAAATTACCCCAACTGAATTTAAAAAGGCAAAAGAAAATAATAAGGGAAAGGGCATAAAAATAGGGAAATCTAATTCCAACCCCGATGAACTTTATATGTATCGTCAACCCCCGAAGTCCTTAAGTTGTAACAATGACCCGGGAACCTCTAAACCACCAGGTTTTTCTAAACCAATGTGGAAAACGACGGCTCGTATTAGGGGAACATCATATATCCCTAGAAACTTGGCAAAACGAACCAAAACCGAAGAAGAAGAAATAAGCGAGTCGGAATAAGATAGTTGTATTCGTGTGGTGTAATATATGTAATATAGTGTGCTTATGCTTTATGATATATGTAAAAATTGCTTGTATTAATAAGTATTTTTTTATGAATCTAACTCTTGTCTATTTTACAGTATAAAAACACAAAATGGATAGACAACCCAATATTTTAAGAGACCTACCCGGAGATATGATTGATGAAATCTTGTCTAGAGTCGGTCAGAATTCTTCGGCACAACTATTTAAGGCGAGATCAGTTTGTAAGACATTCGAAGAACGTTCCAAGAATGCCTTGGTTTATAAAAGGCTTTCGTTCGAAAGATGGGGGATATCACATTGGGAAATCCATAAGTTACGATGTGTTTACTTTGACGCATATATTGCGGGGAACCCAAATGCTATTTTACGCAATGGGTTAAGAAATTATTTTGACTCAATATATCCGAATATTGGACTTCGTGATTTAGAAAAAGCGGCTAACATGCAACATAAAGAAGCATGTTATGCTTACGGATTAGTAATGTTCGCTTCTCACCAAAGTGAGAACAAGAACATCGGCCTACAACTATTAAACAAAACGTTCCCACAAGTGACGGAGTCGGTAATTGGGGTAAGAAATGAGGTTTTTAGATTGTTACGGGACTGTTGGACATTACGTAACCCGCGTCCCTTTGACGACGTTACAACACGCCGTCTTATCAACGGCCATAACGGTTATGTTCCACAAGACCAAGGATGGGAAGTAGTCCTAGTAAAACCAGAATGCATGACTTGTTTCTGGACGTATGAATTACGTGTCTTTATTGCCTTTGCTGAACGACTTGTGTACTAGCTAGAATTATATTCACAACTATCTTGTATCAAATTTATTGTGTGCTATATTTCATGCTATATGTAAAATAAGCGGTATTGTAAGTTTGTAAAATATTGTGTAAAAGTTTGAACGCGAAATATTATTATAATCAGTTTTTCATATAGAATTGTAGTAGTTGAATTGTATATTAGCTACTAAGTATGAACTTAACGGGTAGGTACTACCCGAATTTAAACTTATAAAACGCTAATATGAAGAAAAAACTTTTATAAATGAGTTCATATTATGCTACGAAATACTATTAACTACTCTTAATATTCTGTATGATTAACTTGTTCCATTTGACTATTTTGAAGGAAATGGCACCGACTACTCGACACACCGTGAATATGAATGAAGAGGAATTCCGTACTTTTCTAGCTTCAAACATAGCCGCAGTACAGGCTGCGCTACATACCAACAATAACCTTGGATCTAGCAGTATAGGAAATCGTGTAGGATGCACCTACAAAGAATTCACTGCCTGCAAACCTTTGGAATTTGATGGAACCGAAGGACCGATCGGATTGAAACGGTGGACCGAGAAGGTCGAATCGGTGTTTGCCATAAGTAAGTGTACTGAAGAGGACAAAGTGAAGTACGCTACGCATACCTTCACAGGTTCTGCGTTAACATGGTGGAATACCTATCTAGAGCAAGTGGGACAAGACGATGCGTACGCACTACCGTGGTCAGCATTCAAGCACTTGATGAACGAGAAGTACCGTCCCAGAACCGAGGTCAATAAGCTCAAGACAGAACTTAGAGGGTTACGAACCCAAGGATTTGATATTACCACGTACGAAAGATGATTCACAGAATTGTGTCTATTGTGTCCGGGAGCATTCGAAGATGAGGAAGAGAAGATCGACGCGTTTGTGAAAGGATTACCGGAAAGAATCCAAGAAGATATAAGTTCACACGAGCCCGCCTCCATACAACAGGCAAGTAGAATGGCTCACAAACTAGTGAACCAGATTGAAGAAAGAATTAAAGAACAGACTGCTGAAGAGGCCAATGTGAAGCAAGTCAAAAGAAAGTGGGAGGAAAACGGTGATAAGAATCACCAATACAACAACAACAGCAATTACAACAATAATCGCAACAATTATCCCAACAATCGCAACATCAATCGCAACTACAACAAACGGCCCAACAACAACAACAACAACAACAACAACAACAACAACAACAACAACAGCAACTACAACAATCATCCCAACAACAATAATAACCGCAATAACAACAACAATCAGAAGCAGCTATGCCAAAGGTGTGAAAAGTATCACTCGGGGTTCTGCACCAAATTTTGCAACAAGTGTAAAAGAAATGGTCATAGCGCGGCGAAGTGTGAGGTCTACGGACCAGGGGTTAATAGAACGAAAGGAACAAATGGTGTCGGAACGAGTAATGGCGGAGCAAGTAGTGTCAGAGCAAGTTATGCCAATGTAGTTTGTTATAAATGTGGAAAACCGGGCCACATTATTAGAAATTGCCCGAACCAGGAGAACACGAATGGACAAGGCCGCGGAAGAGTTTTCAATATTAATGAAGCAGAGGCATAGGAAGACCCGGAGCTTGTTACGGGTACGTTTCTTATTGACAATAAATCTGCTTACGTTTTATTTGATTCGGGTGAGGATAGAAGCTATATGAGTAGAGATTTTTGTGCTAAATTAAATTGTCCATTGACGCCTTTGGATAGTAAATTTTTACTCGAATTAGCAAATGGTAAATTAATTTCAGCAGATAATATATGTCGGAATCGAGAAATTAAACTGGTTAGCGAAACATTTAAGATTGATTTGATACCAGTAGAGTTAGGGAGTTTTGATGTGATAATCGGTATGGACTGGTTGAAAGAAGTGAAAGCAGAGATCGTTTGTTACAAAAATGCAATTCGCATTATACGAGAAAAAGGAAAACCCTTAATGGTGTACGGAGAAAAGGGCAACACGAAGCTACATCTTATTAGTAATTTGAAGGCACAAAAACTAATAAGAAAAGGTTGCTATGCTGTTCTAGCACACGTCGAGAAAGTACAAACTGAAGAAAAGAGCATCAATGATGTTCCCATTGCAAAAGAATTTCCCGATGTATTTCCGAAAGAATTACCGGGATTACCCCCACATCGATCCGTTGAATTTCAAATAGATCTTGTACCAAGAGCTGCACCAATAGCTCGTGCTCCTTACAGACTCGCACCCAGCGAGATGAAAGAACTGCAAAGCCAATTACAAGAACTTTTAGAGCGTGGTTTCATTCGACCAAGCACATCACTGTGGGGAGCTCCTGTTTTGTTTGTCAAGAAGAAAGATGGTACATTCAGGTTGTGTATCGACTACCGAGAGTTGAACAAACTTACCATCAAGAACCACTACCCACTACCGAGAATCGACGACTTATTTGATCAACTACAAGGCTCGTCTGTTTATTCAAAGATTGACTTACGTTCCGGGTATCATCAAATGCGGGTGAAAGAAGATGATATTCCAAAGACTGCTTTCAAAACACGTTACGGTCATTACGAGTTTATGGTCATGCCGTTTGGTTTAACTAATGCACCAGCTGTGTTCATGGACCTTATGAACCGAGTGTGTGGACCATACCTTGATAAGTTTGTCATTGTTTTCATTGATGACATACTTATTTACTCAAAGAATGACCAAGAACACGGTGAACATTTGAGAAAGGTGTTAGAAGTATTGAGGAAGGAAGAATTGTACGCTAAGTTTTCAAAGTGTGCATTTTGGTTGGAAGAAGTTCAATTCCTCGGTCACATAGTGAACAAAGAAGGTATTAAGGTGGATCCGGAAAAGATAGAAACTGTTGAAAAGTGGGAAACCCCGAAAACTCCGAAACACATACGCCAGTTTTTAGGACTAGCTGGTTACTACAGAAGGTTCATCCAAGACTTTTCCAGAATAGCAAAACCCTTGACTGCATTAACGCATAAAGGGAAGAAATTTGAATGGAATGATGAACAAGAGAAAGCGTTTCAGTTATTGAAGAAAAAGCTAACTACGGCACCTATATTGTCATTGCCTGAAGGGAATGATGATTTTGTGATTTATTGTGACGCATCAAAGAAAGGTCTCGGTTGTGTATTAATGCAACGAACGAAGGTGATTGCTTATGCGTCTAGACAATTGAAGATTCACGAAAAAAATTATACGACGCATGATTTGGAATTAGGCGCGGTTGTTTTTGCATTAAAGACTTGGAGGCACTACTTATATGGGGTCAAAAGTATTATATATACCGACCACAAAAGTCTTCAACACATATTTAATCAGAAACAACTGAATATGAGGCAGCGTAGGTGGATTGAATTGTTGAATGATTACGACTTTGAGATTCGTTACCACCCGGGGAAGGCAAATGTGGTAGCCGATGGCTTGAGCAGGAAGGATAGAGAACCCATTCGAGTAAAATCTATGAATATAATGATTCATAATAAACTTACTACTCAAATAAAGGAGCCGCAACAAGGAGTTTTAAAAGAGGGAAATTTAAAGGATGAAATACCCAAAGGATCGGAGAAGCATCTTAATATTCGGGAAGACGGAACCCGGTATAGGGCTGAAAGGATTTGGGTACCAAAATTTGGAGATATGAGAGAAATGGTACTTAGAGAAGCTCATAAAACCAGATACTCAATACATCCTGGAACGGGGAAGATGTACAAGGATCTCAAGAAATATTTTTGGTGGCCGGGTATGAAAGCCGATGTTGCTAAATACGTAGGAGAATGTTTGACGTGTTCTAAGGTAAAAGCTGAGCATCAGAACCATCAGGTCTACTTCAACAACCCGAAATCCCGGAATGGAAATGGGAAAACATTACCATGGATTTCATCACTAAATTGCCAAGGACTGCAAGTGGTTTTGATACTATTTGGGTAATAGTTGATCGTCTCACCAAATCAGCACACTTCCTGCCAATAAGAGAAGATGACAAGATGGAGAAGTTAGCACGACTGTATTTGAAGGAAGTCGTCTCCAGACATGGAATACCAATCTCTATTATCTCTGATAGGGATGGCAGATTTATTTCAAGATTCTGGCAGACATTACAGCAAGCATTAGGAACTCGTCTAGACATGAGTACTGCCTATCATCCACAAACTGATGGGCAGAGCGAAAGGACGATACAAACGCTTGAAGACATGCTACGAGCATGTGTTATTGATTTCGGAAACAGTTGGGATCGACATCTACCGTTAGCAGAATTTTCCTACAACAACAGCTACCATTCAAGCATTGAGATGGCGCCGTTTGAAGCACTTTATTGTAGAAAGTGCAGGTCTCCGATTTGTTGGAGTGAAGTGGGGGATAGACAGATTACGGGTCCGGAGGTTATACAAGAAACTACCGAGAAGATCATCCAAATTCAACAACGGTTGAAAACCGCCCAAAGTCGACAAAAGAGCTACGCTGACATTAAAAGAAAAGATATAGAATTTGAAATTGGAGAGATGGTCATGCTTAAAGTTGCACCTTGGAAAGGCGTTGTTCGATTTGGTAAACGAGGGAAATTAAATCCAAGGTATATTGGACCATTCAAGATTATTGATCGTGTCGGACCAGTAGCTTACCGACTTGAGTTACCTCAACAACTCGCAGCTGTACATAACACTTTCCACGTCTCGAATTTGAAGAAATATTTTGCTAAAGAAGATCTCACTATTCCGTTAGATGAAATCCAAATCAACGAAAAACTTCAATTCATCGAAGAACCCGTCAAAATAATGGATCGTGAGGTTAAAAGACTTAAGCAAAACAAGATACCAATTGTTAAGGTTCGATGGAATGCTCGTAGAGGACCCGAGTTCACCTGGGAGCGTGAAGATCAGATGAAGAAGAAATACCCGCATCTATTTCCAGAAGATTCGTCAACACCTTCAACAGCTTAAAATTTCGGGACGAAATTTATTTAACGGGTAGGTACTGTAGTGACCCGAACCTTTCCATGTTTATATATATTAATTGAGATTGATATTTACATGATTAAATGTTTCCAACATGTTAAGCAATCAAACTTGTTAAGACTTGATTAATTGAAATATGTTTCATATAGACAATTGACCACCCAAGTTGACCGGCGATTCACGAACGTTAAAACTTGTAAAAACGACATGACGATATATATATGGATATACATATGGTTAACATGAGATTATGATAAGTAAGTATCTCCATAAGTATATTAACAATGAGTTATATACATATAAACAAGACTACTAACTTAAGGATTTCGAAACGAGACATATATGTAACGATTATCGTTGTAACGACATTTAAATGTATATATATCATATTAAGATATATTAATATATCATAATATCATGATAATATAATAATTTAACATCTCATTAGATATAATAAACAATGGGTTAACAACATTAATTGAGATCGTTAACTTAAAGGTTTTAAAACAACACTTACATGTAACGACTAACGATGACTTAACGACTCAGTTAAAATGTATATACATGTAGTGTATTTAGATGTATTAAAATACTTTTGGAAGACTTCAAGACATATATCAAAACACTCATACTTAACGAAAATGGTTACAGTTACTTTCCCATTCTTTTCTTTCATCAAGAATTCTAGTCGTATTCTTACCCGTATTATACACAGCTTCAAAACGTACTTACTATGGGTATATAACAATAGGAACTAGCATGGGATTTCACTCTTGATTATGTCATGTATGACTAATCAATTTTAACTTCTACCATGAGCTAGTCAACTAACTAGAACTCCTTTTAACCCCACTCACCACTCACCAATTACCACTCATCATTCACTCCATTTCACTTCCAATTCTCTTTCTAATTCTCTCTCAACACACACACACACTATTATGAATGTATTTTTCCAGTAGTTAATCATCATCTTCATCAAAAATCACTTCAAGAATCAAGCTATAATCATCATAGGAAGAACACTTCAAGAACACTTCAAAAATCCCTTCAAGTTTACTAATTTACTTCCAAGCTTTCTAATCCATTCCAAGTAATCATCTAAGATCAAGAAACCTTTGTTATATACAGTAGGTTATCTTTCTTATTCAAGGTAATATTCATATTCAAACTTTGATTCAATTTCTATAACTATAAACTATCTTAATTCGAGTAAAAATCTTACTTGAACTTGTTTTTGTGTCATGATCCTACTTCAAGAACTTTCAAGCTATCCAAGATCCTTTAAAGCTAGATCATTTCTTGTCACTTCCAGTAGGTTTACCTACTAAACTTGAGGTAGTAATGATGTTCATAACATCATTCGATTCATATATATAAAACTATCTTATTCGAAGGTTTAAACTCGTAATCACTAGAACATAGTTTAGTTAATTCTAAACTTGTTCGCAAACAAAAGTTAATCATTCTAACTTGACTTTTAAAATTAACTAAACACATGTTCTATATCTATATGATATGCTAACTTAATGATTTAAAACCTGGAAACACGAAAAACACCGTAAAACCAGATTTACGCCGTCGTAGTAACACCGCGGGCTGTTTTGGGTTAGTTAATTAAAAACTATGATAAACTTTGATTTAAAAGTTGTTATTCTGAGAAAATGATTTTTATTATGAACATGAAACTATATCCAAAAATTATGGTTAAACTCACAGTGGAAGTATGTTTTCTAAAATGGTCATCTAGACGTCGTTCTTTCGACTGAAATGACTACCTTTACAAAAACGACTTGTAACTTATTTTTCCGACTATAAACCTATACTTTTTCTGTTTATATTCATAAAATAGAGTTCAATATGAAACCATAGCAATTTTATTCACTCAAAACGGATTTAAAATGAAGAAGTTATGGGTAAAACAAGATTGGATAATTTTTCTCATTTTAGCTACGTGAAAATTGGTAACAAATCTATTCCAACCATAACTTAATCAACTTGTATTGTATATTACGTAATCTTGAGATACCATAGACACGTATACAATATTTCGACCTATCATGTCGATACATCTATATATATTTCGGAACAACCAAAGACACTCTATATGTGAATGTTGGAGTTAGCTATAAAGGGTTGAGGTTGATTCCAAAATATATATAGTTTGAGTTGTGATCAATACTGAGATACGTATACACTGGGTCGTGGATCGATTCAAGATAATATTTATCGATTTATTTCTGTACATCTAACCGTGGACAACTAGTTGTAGGTTATTAACGAGGACAGCTAACTTAATAAACTTAAAACATCAAAATATATTAAAATTGTTGTAAATATATTTTGAACATACTTTGATATATATGTATATATTGTTATAGGTTCGTGAATCAACCAGTGGCCAAGTCTTACTTCCCGACGAAGTAAAAATCCGTGAAAGTGAGTTATAGTCCCACTTTTAAAATCTAATATTTTTGGGATGAGAATACATGCAGGTTTTATAAATGATTTACAAAATAGACACAAGTACGTGAAACTACATTCTATGGTTGAATTATCGAAATCGAATATGCCCCTTTTTATTAAGTCTGGTAATCTAAGAATTAGGGAACAGACACCCTAATTGACGCGAATCCTAAAGATAGATCTATTGGGCCTAACAAACCCCATCCAAAGTACCGGATGCTTTAGTACTTCGAAATTTATATCATATCCGAAGGGTGTCCCGGAATGATGGGGATATTCTTATATATGCATCTTGTTAATGTCGGTTACCAGGTGTTCACCATATGAATGATTTTTATCTCTATGTATGGGATGTGTATTGAAATATGAAATCTTGTGGTCTATTGTTACGATTTGATATATATAGGTTAAACCTATAACTCACCAACATTTTTGTTGACGTTTAAAGCATTTTTATTCTCAGGTGAATATTAAGAGCTTCCGCTGTTGCATACTAAAATAAGGACAAGATTTGGAGTCCATGTTTGTATGATATTGTGTAAAAACTGCATTCAAGAAACTGATTTCGATGTAACATATTTGTATTGTAAACCATTATGTAATGGTCGTGTCTAAACAGGATATTTTAGATTATCATTATTTGATAATCTACGTAAAGCTTTTTAAACCTTCATTTATAAAATAAAGGTTATGGTTTGTTTTAAAAATGAATGCAGTCTTTGAAAAACGTCTCATATAGAGGTCAAAACCTCGCAACGAAATCAATTAATATGGAACGTTTTTAATCAATAAGAAGGGACATTTCAGAAGTGCACGGTGAAATGTCAGTACTGCAAATTTCGGCGCAAATTGTTAGCTGGAAATGTCCCTCTATTACATTTCCCTCAGCGCGTTTGAATGCGGATGTTGATAAGCCCGTGGTTATTTCATGTCGTGTTGCTAATACCGGCATTATAATCATGAAGGTACATGTTGACACTGGTAGCAGTGTAGATATCATGTACGAGTAATGTTTTCTCAAGCTGCCCGCACAAATTCAGGCTTTGATGAAACCTACTGCGGTTTCATTGGCTGGTTTTTCGGGAGAATCATCATGGCCTGTTGGCCAATTGGAATTACAAATGGAATTGGTTGATGATAGCGATGAGTCGCTAAGGCGTCAAGCCTTATTGAATTTGTACATTATGCGGAATCAATCGCGGTTCAATATGATACTTGGCCGCACAGCTTTGCGCATGTTTGGCGCTATACCATCTACAATACATGGTATGCTAAAGTTTTCTGCTAATAAGGGTATTGGCACGATGATTTCTGCGGAAATGGAGCCTTCATGTGCTATGGTTATGACAAGTGCGGATATGTGTGTTGAAGGGCATTCAGTTAACCCTGCTTAGTGCGAAAATGATTGTAGTGACCCGAACTTTTCCATGTTTATATATATTAATTGAGATTGATATTTACATGATTAAATGTTTCCAACATGTTAAGCAATCAAACTTGTTAAGACTTGATTAATTGAAATATGTTTCATATAGACAATTGACCACCCAAGTTGACCGGCGATTCACGAACGTTAAAACTTGTAAAAACGACATGACGATATATATATGGATATACATATGGTTAACATGAGATTATGATAAGTAAGTATCTCCATAAGTATATTAACAATGAGTTATATACATATAAACAAGACTACTAACTTAAGGATTTCGAAACGAGACATATATGTAACGATTATCGTTGTAACGACATTTAAATGTATATATATCATATTAAGATATATTAATATATCATAATATCATGATAATATAATAATTTAACATCTCATTAGATATAATAAACAATGGGTTAACAACATTAATTGAGATCGTTAACTTAAAGGTTTCATAACAACACTTACATGTAACGACTAACGATGACTTAACGACTCAGTTAAAATGTATATACATGTAGTGTATTTAGATGTATTAAAATACTTTTGGAAGACTTCAAGACATATATCAAAACACTCATACTTAACGAAAATGGTTACAGTTACTTTTCCATTCTTTTCTTTCATCAAGAATTCGAGTCGTATTTTTACCCGTATTATACACAGCTTCAAAACGTACTTACTATGGGTATATACCAATAGGAACTAGCATGGGATTCCACTCTTGATTATGTCATGTATGACTAATCAATTTTAACTTCTACCATGAGCTAGTCAACTAACTAGAACTCCTTTTAACCCCACTCACCACTCACCAATTACCACTCATCATTCACTCCATTTCACTTCCAATTCTCTTTCTAATTCTCTCTCAACACACCCACACTATTATGAACGTATTTTTCCAGTAGTTAATCATCATCTTCATCAAAAATCACTTCAAGAATCAAGCTATAATCATCATAGGAAGAACACTTCAAGAACACTTCAAAAATCCCTTCAAGTTTACTAATTTACTTCCAAGCTTTCTAATCCATTCCAAGTAATCATCTAAGATCAAGAAACCTTTGTTATATATAGTAGGTTATCTTTCTTATTCAAGGTAATATTCATATTCAAACTTTGATTCAATTTCTATAACTATAAACTATCTTAATTCGAGTAAAAATCTTACTTGAACTTGTTTTTGTGTCATGATCCTACTTCAAGAACTTTCAAGCCATCCAAGATCCTTTGAAGCTAGATCATTTCTTGTCACTTCCAGTAGGTTTACCTACTAAACTTGAGGTAGTAATGATGTTCATAACATCATTCGATTCATATATATAAAACTATCTTATTCGAAGGTTTAAACTCGTAATCACTAGAACATAGTTTAGTTAATTCTAAACTTGTTCGCAAACAAAAGTTAATCCTTCTAACTTGACTTTTAAAATTAACTAAACACATGTTCTATATCTATATGATATGCTAACTTAATGATTTAAAACCTGGAAACACGAAAAACACCGTAAAACCGGATTTACGCCGTCGTAGTAACACCGCGGGCTGTTTTGGGTTAGTTAATTAAAAACTATGATAAACTTTGATTTAAAAGTTGTTATTCTGAGAAAATGATTTTTATTATGAACATGAAACTATATCCAATAATTATGGTTAAACTCAAAGTGGAAGTATGTTTTCTAAAATGGTCATCTAGACGTCGTTCTTTCGACTGAAATGACTACCTTTACAAAAACGACTTGTAACTTATTTTTCCGACTATAAACCTATACTTTTTCTGTTTAGATTCATAAAATAGAGTTCAATATGAAACCATAGCAATTTGATTCACTCAAAACGGATTTAAAATGAAGAAGTTATGGGTAAAACAAGATTGGATAATTTTTCCCATTTTAGCTACGTGAAAATTGGTAACAAATCTATTCCAACCATAACTTAATCAACTTGTATTATATATTATGTAATCTTGAGATACCATAGACACGTATACAATGTTTCGACCTATCATGTCGACACATCTATATATATTTCGGAACAACCATAGACACTCTATATGTGAATGTTGGAGTTAGCTATACAGGGTTGAGGTTGATTCCAAAATATATATAGTTTGAGTTGTCATCAATACTGAGATACGTATACACTGGGTCGTGGATTGATTCAAGATAATATTTATCGATTTATTTCTGTACATCTAACTGTGGACAACTAGTTGTAGGTTACTAACGAGAACAGATGACTTAATAAACTTAAAACATCAAAATATATTAAAAGTGTTGTAAATATATTTTGAACATACTTTAATATATATGTATATATTGTTATAGGTTCGTGAATCAACAGTGGCCAAGTCTTACTTCTCGACGAAGTAAAAATCTGTGAAAGTGAGTTATAGTCCCAATTTTAAAATCTAATATTTTTGGGATGAGAATACATGCAGGTTTTATAAATGATTTACAAAATAGACACAAGTACGTGAAACTACAATCTATGGTTGAATTATCGAAATCGAATATGCCCCTTTTTATTAAGTCTGGTAATCTAAGAATTAGGGAACAGACACCCTAATTGACGCGAATCCTAAAGATAGATCTATCGGGCCTAACAAGCCCCATCCAAAGTACCAGATGCTTTAGTACTTCGAAATTTATATCATATCCGAAGTGTAGTGACCCGAAATTTTCCATGTTTATATATATTAATTGAGATTGATATTTACATGATTAAATGTTTCCAACATGTTAAGCAATCAAACTTGTTAAGACTTGATTAATTGAAATATGTTTCATATAGACAATTGACCACCCAAGTTGACCGGTGATTCACGAACGTTAAAACTTGTAAAAACTATACGATGACATATATATGGTTATATATATAGTTAACATGTTTTTATTATAAGTATGTATCTCATTAGGTATTTTAACAATGAGTTATATACATAAAAATGAGACTATTAATTTAAGAAACTCGAAAACGATATATATAACGATTATCGTTATAACAACGTCTTACTAGGTACATATGAATCATATTAAGATATTGATACACTTGGTTAATTATGTTAAATGATAAGTAAATATATTATTAATTGTATTAACAATGAAATACATATGTAAAAATAAGACTACTAACTTAATGATTTCGAAACGAGACATATATGTAACGATTATCATTGTAACGACATTTAACTGTATATACATCATACTAAGATATATTATATATCATAATATCATGATAATATAATAATTTAACATCTCATTTGTTATAATAAACAATGGGTTAACAACATTCGACAAGATCGTTAACCTAAAGGTTTCAAAACAACATTTACATGTAACGACTAACGATGACTTAACGACTCAGTTAAAATGTATATATATGTAGTGTTTTAATATGTATTCATACACTTTTGAAAGACTTCAAGACACTTATCAAAATACTTCTACTTAACAAAAATGCTTACAATTACATCCTCGTTCAGTTTCATCAACAATTCTACTCGTATGCACCCGTATTCGTACTCGTACAATACACAGCTTTTAGATGTATGTACTATTGGTATATACACTCCAATGATCAGCTCTTAGCAGCCCATGTGAGTCACCTAACACATGTGGGAACCATCATTTGGCAACTAGCATGAAATATCTCATAAAATTACAAAAATATGAGTAATCATTCATGACTTATTTACATGAAAACAAAATTACATATCCTTTATATCTAATCCATACACCAACGACCAAAAACACCTACAAACACTTTCATTCTTCAATTTTCTTCATCTAATTGATCTCTCTCAAGTTCTATCTTCAAGTTCTAAGTGTTCTTCATATATTCTACAAGTTCTAGTTATATAAAATCAAGAATACTTTCAAGTTTGCTAGCTCATTTCCAATCTTGTAAGGTGATCATCCAACCTCAAGAAATCTTTGTTTCTTACAGTAGGTTATCATTCTAATACAAGGTAATAATCATATTCAAACTTTGGTTCAATTTCTATAACTATAACAATCTTATTTCAAGTGATGATCTTACTTGAACTTGTTTTCGTGTCATGATTCTGCTTCAAGAACTTCGAGCCATCCAAGGATCCGTTGAAGCTAGATCCATTTTTCTCTTTTCCAGTAGGTTTATCCAAGGAACTTAAGGTAGTAATGATGTTCATAACATCATTCGATTCATACATATAAAACTATCTTATTCGAAGGTTTAAACTTGTAATCACTAGAACATAGTTTAGTAAATTCTAAACTTGTTCGCAAATAAAAGTTAATCCTTCTAACTTGACTTTTAAAATCAACTAAACACATGTTCTATATCTATATGATATGCTAACTTAATGATTTAAAACCTGGAAACACGAAAAACACCGTAAAACCGGATTTACGCCGTCGTAGTAACACCGCGGGCTGTTTTGGGTTAGTTAATTAAAAACTATGATAAACTTTGATTTAAAAGTTGTTATTCTGAGAAAATTATTTTTATTATGAACATGAAACTATATCCAAAAATTATGGTTAAACTCAAAGTGGAAGTATGTTTTCTAACATGGTCATCTAGACGTCGTTCTTTCGACTAAAATGACTACCTTTACAAAAACGACTTGTAACTTATTTTTCCGACTATAAACCTATACTTTTTCTGTTTAGATTCATAAAATAGAGTTCAATATGAAACCATAGCAATTTGATTCACTCAAAACGGATTTAAAATGAAGAAGTTATGGGTAAAACAAGATTGGATAATTTTTCTCATTTTAGCTACGTGAAAATTGGTAACAAATCTATTCCAACCATAACTTAATCAACTTGTATTGTATATTATGTAATCTTGAGATACCATAGACACGTATACAATGTTTCGACCTATCATGTCGACACATCTATATATATTTCGGAACAACCATAGACACTCTATATGTGAATGTTGGAGTTAGCTATACAGGGTTGAGGTTGATTCCAAAATATATATAGTTTGAGTTGTGATCAATACTGAGATACGTATACACTGGGTCGTGGATTGATTCAAGATAATATTTATCGATTTATTTCTGTACATCTAATTGTGGACAACTAGTTGTAGGTTACTAACGAGGACAGCTGACTTAATAAACTTAAAACATCAAAATATATTTAAAGTGTTGTAAATATATTTTGAACATACTTTGATATATATGTATATATTGTTATAGGTTCGTGAATCAACCAGTGGCCAAGTCTTACTTCCTGACGAAGTAAAAATCTGTGAAAGTGAGTTATAGTCCCACTTTTAAAATCTAATATTTTTGGGATGAGAATACATGCAGGTTTTATAAATGATTTACAAAATAGACACAAGTACGTGAAACTACATTCTATGGTTGAATTATCGAAATCGAATATGCCCCTTTTTATTAAGTCTGGTAATCTAAGAATTAGGGAACAGACACCCTAATTGACGCGAATCCTAAAGATAGATCTATTGGGCCTAACAAACCCCATCCAAAGTACCGGATGCTTTAGTACTTCGAAATTTATATCATATCCGAAGGGTGTCCCGGAATGATGGGGATATTCTTATATATGCATCTTGTTAATGTCGGTTACCAGGTGTTCACCATATGAATGATTTTTATCTCTATGTATGGGATGTGTATTGAAATATGAAATCTTGTGGTCTATTATTATGATTTGATATATGTAGGTTAAACCTATAACTCACCAACATTTTTGTTGACGTTTTAAGCATGTTTATTCTCAGGTGATTATTAAGAGCTTCCGCTGTCGCATACTTAAATAAGGACGAGATTTGCAGTCCATGCTTGTATGATATTGTGTAAAAACTGCATTCAAGAAACTTATTTTGTTGTAACATATTTGTATTGTAAACTATTATGTAATGGTCGTGTGTAAACAGGATATTTTAGATTATCATTATTTGATAATCTACGTAAAGCTTTTTAAACCTTTATTGGTGAAATAAAGGTTATGGTTTGTTTTAAAATGAATGCAGTCTTTGAAAAACGTCTCATATAGAGGTCAAAACCTCGCAACGAAATCAATTAATATGGAACGTTTTTAATCAATAAGAACGGGACATTTCAGTTGGTATCCGAGCGTTGGTCTTAGAGAACCAGAATTTTGCATTAGTGTGTCTTATCTAGTTTGTTAGGATGCATTAGTGAGTCTGGACTTCGACCGTGTTTACTTGAAAAATGATTGCTTAACAAATTTTGTTGGAAACTATATATTTTTAATATATGAATATTATGTGATATATTAATCTCTTAACGCGTTTGACATTATGTGATAGATGTCTACCTCTAGAACAAGTCCCATTGACTCACCTAATAATAATGAAGAGTCAAATGTAAATTGGAATGATTCGTGGACTGATTCACAAGTTCCCGAAGAGGAACCGGAAGAAGAGTCAGAACCGGAAGAAGAATCGGAACCGGAAGAATGAATCAGAACCGGATGAAGAAATAGAACCGGTGGGGGAAATAATAAAACGGTTAAGTAAAAGAGAATTCTCAACCAACCGACCAAGGTTAATTATGGTCAATGGTGTTTCCGCCAAGGAAGCAAAATATTGGGAGGATTACCAATTCTCCGATGAATCGGATTCCGACGAGAATTCCGATGATGTTATAGAAATTACCCCAACTGAATTTAAAAAGGCAAAAGAAAATAATAAGGGAAAGGGCATAAAAATAGAGAAATCTAATTCCTACCCCGATGAACTTTATATGTATCGTCAACCCCCGAAGTCCTTACGTTGTAACAATGACCCAGGAACCTCTAAACCACCAGGTTTTTCTAAACCAATGTGGACAACGACGGCTCGTATTAGGGGAACATCATATATCCCTAGAAACTTGGCAAAACGAACCAAAACCGAACAAGAAGAAACGAGCGAGTCGGAATAAGATAGTTGTATTCGTGTGGTGTAATATATGTAATATAGTGTGCTTATGCTTTATGATATATGTAAAAATTGCTTGTATTAATAAGTATTTTTTTATGAATCTAACTCTTGTCTATTTAAAGTTTAAAAACACAAAATGGATAGACAACCCAATATTTTAAGAGACCTACCCGGAGACATGATTGATGAAATCTTGTCTAGAGTCGGTCAGAATTCCTCTGCACAACTATTTAAGGCGAGATCAGTTTGTAAGACATTCGAAGAACGTTCCAAGAATGTCTTGGTTTATAAGAGACTTTCGTTTGAAAGATGGGGGATATCACATTGGGAAACCCATAAGTTACGATGTGTTTACTTTGACGCATATATTGCGGGGAACCCAAATGCTATTTTACGCAATGGGTTAAGAAATTATTTTGACTCAATATATCCGAATATTGGCCTTCGTGATTTAGAAAAAGCGGCTAACATGCAACATAAAGAAGCATGTTATGCTTACGGATTAGTAATGTTCGCTTCTCACCAAAGTGAGAACAACAACATCGGGCTACAACTATTAAACAAAACGTTTCCACAAGTGACGGAGTCGGTAATTGGGGTAAGAAATGAGGTTTTTAGATTGCTACGGGACTGTTGGACATTACGTAACCCTCGTCCCTTTGACGACGTTACAACACGCTGTCTTATCAACTGCCATAACGGTTATGTTCCACAAGACCAAGGATGGGAAGTAATCCTAGTAAAACCAGAATGCATGACTTGTTTCTGGACGTATGAATTACGTGTCTTTATTGCCTTTGCTGAACGACTTGTGTACTAGCTAGAATTATCTTCACAACTATCTTGTATCAAAGTTATTGTGTGCTATATTTCATGCTTTATGTAAAATAAGCGGTATTGTAAGTTTGTAAAATATTGTATAAAAGTTTGAACGCGAAATATTATTATAATCAGTTTTTCATATAGAATTGTAGTAGTTGAATTGTATATTAGCTACTAAGTATGAACTTAACGGGTAGGTACTACCCGAATTTAAACTTATAAAACGCTAATATGAAGAAAAAGCTTTTATAAATGAGTTCATATTATGCTACGAAATACTATTAACTACTCTTAATATTCTGTATGATTAACTTGTTCCATTTGACTATTTTGAAGGAAATGGCACCGACTACTCGACACACCGTGAATATGAATGAAGAGGAATTCCGTACTTTTCTAGCTTCAAACATAGCCGCAGTACAGGCTGCGCTACATACCAACAATAACCTTGGATCTAGCAGTACAGGAAATCGTGTAGGATGCACCTACAAAGAATTCACTGCCTGCAAACCTTTAGAATTTGATGGAAGCGAAGGACCGATCGGATTGAAACGGTGGACCGAGAAGGTCGAATCGGTGTTTGCCATAAGTAAGTGTACTGAAGAGGAAAAAGTGAAGTACGCTACGCATACCTTCACAGGTTCTGCGTTAACATGGTGGAATACCTATCTAGAGCAAGTGGGACAAGACGATGCGTACGCACTACCGTGGTCAGCATTCAAGCACTTGATGAACGAGAAGTACCGTCCCAGAACCGAGGTCAATAAGCTCAAGACAGAACTTAGAAGGTTACGAACCCAAGGATTTGATATTACCACGTACGAAAGACGATTCACAGAATTGTGCCTATTGTGTCCGGGAGCATTCGAAGACGAGGAAGAGAAGATCGACGCGTTTGTGAAAGGATTACCGGAAAGAATCCAAGAAGATATAAGTTCACACGAGCCCGCCTCCATACAACAAGCATGTAGAATGGCTCACAAACTAGTGAACCAGATTGAAGAAAGAATTAAAGAACATACTGCTGAAGAGGCCAATGTGAAGCAAGTCAAAAGAAAGTGGGAGGAAAATGGTGATAAGAATCACCAATACAACAACAACAACAATTACAACAATAATCGCAACAATTATCCCAACAATCGCAACATCAATCGCAACTACAACAAACGGCCCAACAACAACAACAACAACAGCAGCAGCAACTACAACAATCATCCCAACAACAATAATAACCGCAACAACAACAACAATCAGAAGCAGCTATGCCAAAGGTGTGAAAAGTATCACTCGGGGTTCTGCACCAAATTTTGCAACAAGTGTAAAAGAAATGGTCATAGCGCGGCGAAGTGTGAGGTCTACGGACCAGGGGTTAATAGAACGAAAGGAACAAATGGTGTCAGAACGAGTAATGGCAGAGCAAGTAGTGTCGGAGCAAGTTATGCCAATGTAGTTTGTTATAAATGTGGAAAACCGGACCACATTATTAGAAATTGCCCAAACCAGGAGAACACGAATGGACAAGGCCGCGGAAGAGTTTTTAATATTAATGCGGCAGAGGCACAGGAAGACCCGGAGCTTGTTACGGGTACGTTTCTTATTGACAATAAATCTGCTTACGTTTTATTTGATTCGGGTGCGAATAGAAGCTATATGAGTAGGGATTTTTGTGCTAAATTAAGTTGTCCATTGACGCCTTTGGATAGTAAATTTTTACTCGAATTAGCAAATGGTAAATTAATTTCAGCAGATAATATATGTCGGAATCGAGAAATTAAACTGGTTAGCGAAACATTTAAGATTGATTTGATACCAGTAGAGTTAGGGAGTTTTGATGTGATAATCGGTATGGACTGGTTGAAAGAAGTGAAAGCAGAGATCGTCTGTTACAAAAATGCAATTCGCATTATACGAGAAAAAGGAAAACCCTTAATGGTGTACGGAGAAAAGGGCAACACGAAGCTACATCTTATTAGTAATTTGAAGGCACAAAAACTAATAAGAAAAGGTTGCTATGCTGTTCTAGCACACGTCGAGAAAGTACAAACTGAAGAAAAGAGCATCAATGATGTTCCCATTGTAAAAGAATTTCCCGATGTATTTCCGAAAGAATTACCGGGATTACCCCCACATCGATCCGTTGAATTTCAAATAGATCTTGTACCAGGAGCTGCACCAATAGCTCGTGCTCCTTACAGACTCGCACCCAGTGAGATGAAAGAACTGCAAAGCCAATTACAAGAACTTTTAGAGCGTGGTTTCATTCGACCAAGCACATCACCGTGGGGAGCTCCTGTTTTGTTTGTCAAGAAGAAAGATGGTACATTCAGGTTGTGTATCGACTACCGAGAGTTGAACAAACTTACCATCAAGAACCGCTACCCACTACCGAGAATCGACTACTTATTTGATCAACTACAAGGCTCGTCTGTTTATTCAAAGATTGAATTACGTTCCGGGTATCATCAAATGCGGGTGAAAGAAGATGATATTCCAAAGACTGCTTTCAGAACACGTTACGGTCATTACGAGTTTATGGTCATGCCGTTTGGTTTAACTAATGCACCAGCTGTGTTCATGGACCTTATGAACCGAGTGTGTGGACCATACCTTGACAAGTTTGTCATTGTTTTCATTGATGACATACTTATTTACTCAAAGAATGACCAAGAACACGGTGAACATTTGAGAAAGGTGTTAGAAGTATTGAGGAAGGAAGAATTGTACGCTAAGTTTTCAAAGTGTGCATTTTGGTTGGAAGAAGTTCAATTCCTCGGCCACATAGTGAACAAAGAAGGTATTAAGGTGGATCCGGCAATGATAGAAACTGTTGAAAAGTGAGAAACCCCGAAAACTCCGAAACACATACCCCAGTTTTTAGGACTAGCTGGTTACTACAGAAGGTTCATCCAAGACTTTTCCAGAATAGCAAAACCCTTGACTGCATTAACGCATAATGGGAAGAAATTTGAATGGAATGATGAACAAGAGAAAGCGTTTCAGTTATTGAAGAAAAAGCTAACTACGACACCTATATTGTCATTGCCTGAAGGGAATGATGATTTTGTGATTTATTGTGACGCATCAAAGTAAGGTCTCGGTTGTGTATTAATGTAACGAACGAAGGTGATTGCTTATGCGTCTAGACAATTGAAGATTCACGAACAAAATTATACGACGCATGATTTGGAATTAGGCGCGGTTGTTTTTGCATTAAAGACTTGGAGGCACTACTTATATGGGGTCAAAAGTATTATATATATACCGACCACAAAAGTCTTCAACACATATTTAATCAAAAACAACTGAATATGAGGCAGCGTAGGTGGATTGAATTATTGAATGATTACGACTTTGAGATTCGTTACCACCCGGGGAAGGCAAATGTGGTAGCCGATGCCTTGAGCAGGAAGGACAGAGAACCCATTCGAGTAAAATCTATGAATATAATGATTCATAATAACCTTACTACTCAAATAAAGGAGGCGCAACAAGGAGTTTTAAAAGAGGGAAATTTAAAGGATGAAATACCCAAAGGATCGGAGAAGCATCTTAATATTCGGGAAGACGGAACCCGGTATAGGGCTGAAAGGATTTGGGTACCAAAATTTGGAGATATGAGAGAAATGGTACTTAGAGAAGCTCATAAAACCAGATACTCAATACATCCTGGAACGGGGAAGATGTACAAGGATCTCAAGAAACATTTTTGGTGGCCGGGTATGAAAGCCGATGTTGCTAAATACGTAGGAGAATGTTTGACGTGTTCTAAGATCAAAGCTGAGCATCAGAAACCATCAGGTCTACTTCAACAACCCGAAATCCCGGAATGGAAATGGGAAAATATTACCATGGATTTCATCACTAAATTGCCAAGGACTGCAAGTGGTTTTGATACTATTTGGGTAATAGTTGATCGTCTCACCAAATCAGCACACTTCCTGCCAATAAGAGAAGATGACAAGATGGAGAAGTTAGCACGACTGTATTTGAAGGAAGTCGTCTCCAGACATAGAATACCAATCTTTATTATCTCTGATAGGGATGGCAGATTTATTTCAAGATTCTGGCAGACATTACAGCAAGCATTAGGAACTCGTCTAGACATGAGTACTGCCTATCATCCACAAACTGATGGGCAGAGTGAAAGGACGATACAAACGCTTGAAGACATGCTACGAGCATGTGTTATTGATTTCAGAAACAGTTGGGATCGACATCTACCGTTAGCAGAATTTTCCTACAACAACAGCTACCATTCAAGCATTGAGATGGCGCCGTTTGAAGCACTTTATGGTAGAAAGTGCAGGTCTCCGATTTGTTGGAGTGAAGTGGGGGATATACAGATTACGGGTCCGAAGATTATACAAGAAACTACCGAGAAGATCATCCAAATTCAACAACGGTTGAAAACCGCCCAAAGTCGACAAAAGAGCTACGCTGACATTAAAAGAAAAGATATAGAATTTGAAATTGGAGAGATGGTCATGCTTAAAGTTGCACCTTGGAAAGGCGTTGTTCGATTTGGTAAACGAGGGAAATTAAATCCAAGGTATATTGGACCATTCAAGATTATTGATCGTGTCGGACCAGTAGCTTACCGACTTGATCTACCTCAACAACTCGCGGCTGTACATAACACTTTCCACGTCTCGAATTTGAAGAAATGTTTTGCTAAAGAAGATCTCACTATTCCGTTAGATGAAATCCAAATCACCGAAAAACTTCAATTCATCGAAGAACCCGTCGAAATAATGGATCGTGAGGTTAAAAGACTTAAGCAAAACAAGATACCAATTGTTAAGGTTTGATGGAATGCTCGTAGAGGACCTGAGTTCACCTGGGAGCATGAAGATCAGATGAAGAAGAAATACCCGCATCTATTTCCAGAAGATTCGTCAACACCTTCAACAGCTTAAAATTTCGGGACGAAATTTATTTAACGGGTAGGTACTGTAGTGACCCGAACTTTTCCATGTTTATATATATTAATTGAGATTGATATTTACATGATTAAATGTTTCCAACATGTTAAGCAATCAAACTTGTTAAGACTTGATTAATTGAAATATGTTTCATATAGACAATTGACCACCCAAGTTGACCGGTGATTCACGAACGTTAAAACTTGTAAAAACTATACGATGACATATATATGGTTATATATATAGTTAACATGTTTTTATTATAAGTATGTATCTCATTAGGTATTTTAACAATGAGTTATATACATAAAAATGAGACTATTAATTTAAGAAACTCGAAAACGATATATATAACGATTATCGTTATAACAACGTCTTACTAGGTACATATGAATCATATTAAGATATTGATACACTTGGTTAATTATGTTAAATGATAAGTAAATATATTATTAATTGTATTAACAATGAAATACATATGTAAAAATAAGACTACTAACTTAATGATTTCGAAACGAGACATATATGTAACGATTATCATTGTAACGACATTTAACTGTATATACATCATACTAAGATATATTATATATCATAATATCATGATAATATAATAATTTAACATCTCATTTGTTATAATAAACAATGGGTTAACAACATTCGACAAGATCGTTAACCTAAAGGTTTCAAAACAACATTTACATGTAACGACTAACGATGACTTAACGACTCAGTTAAAATGTATATATATGTAGTGTTTTAATATGTATTCATACACTTTTGAAAGACTTCAAGACACTTATCAAAATACTTCTACTTAACAAAAATGCTTACAATTACATCCTCGTTCAGTTTCATCAACAATTCTACTCGTATGCACCCGTATTCGTACTCGTACAATACACAGCTTTTAGATGTATGTACTATTGGTATATACACTCCAATGATCAGCTCTTAGCAGCCCATGTGAGTCACCTAACACATGTGGGAACCATCATTTGGCAACTAGCATGAAATATCTCATAAAATTACAAAAATATGAGTAATCATTCATGACTTATTTACATGAAAACAAAATTACATATCCTTTATATCTAATCCATACACCAACGACCAAAAACACCTACAAACACTTTCATTCTTCAATTTTCTTCATCTAATTGATCTCTCTCAAGTTCTATCTTCAAGTTCTAAGTGTTCTTCATATATTCTACAAGTTCTAGTTATATAAAATCAAGAATACTTTCAAGTTTGCTAGCTCATTTCCAATCTTGTAAGGTGATCATCCAACCTCAAGAAATCTTTGTTTCTTACAGTAGGTTATCATTCTAATACAAGGTAATAATCATATTCAAACTTTGGTTCAATTTCTATAACTATAACAATCTTATTTCAAGTGATGATCTTACTTGAACTTGTTTTCGTGTCATGATTCTGCTTCAAGAACTTCGAGCCATCCAAGGATCCGTTGAAGCTAGATCCATTTTTCTCTTTTCCAGTAGGTTTATCCAAGGAACTTAAGGTAGTAATGATGTTCATAACATCATTCGATTCATACATATAAAACTATCTTATTCGAAGGTTTAAACTTGTAATCACTAGAACATAGTTTAGTAAATTCTAAACTTGTTCGCAAATAAAAGTTAATCCTTCTAACTTGACTTTTAAAATCAACTAAACACATGTTCTATATCTATATGATATGCTAACTTAATGATTTAAAACCTGGAAACACGAAAAACACCGTAAAACCGGATTTACGCCGTCGTAGTAACACCGCGGGCTGTTTTGGGTTAGTTAATTAAAAACTATGATAAACTTTGATTTAAAATTTGTTATTCTGAGAAAATGATTTTTATTATGAACATGAAACTATATCCAAAAATTATGGTTAAACTCAAAGTGGAAGTATGTTTTCTAAAATGGTCATCTAGACGTCGTTCTTTCGACTAAAATGACTACCTTTACAAAAACGACTTGTAACTTATTTTTCCGACTATAAACCTATACTTTTTCTGTTTAGATTCATAAAATAGAGTTCAATATGAAACCATAGCAATTTGATTCACTAAAAACGGATTTAAAATGAAGAAGTTATGGGTAAAACAAGATTGGATAATTTTTCTCATTTTAGCTACGTGAAAATTGGTAACAAATCTATTCCAACCATAACTTAATCAACTTGTATTGTATATTATGTAATCTTGAGATACCATAGACACGTATACAATGTTTCGACCTATCATGTCGACACATCTATATATATTTCGGAACAACCATAGACACTCTATATGTGAATGTTGGAGTTAGCTATACAGGGTTGAGGTTGATTCCAAAATATATATAGTTTGAGTTGTGATCAATACTGAGATACGTATACACTGGGTCGTGGATTGATTCAAGATAATATTTATCGATTTATTTCTGTACATCTAATTGTGGACAACTAGTTGTAGGTTACTAATGAGGACAGCTGACTTAATAAACTTAAAACATCAAAATATATTAAAAGTGTTGTAAATATATTTTGAACATACTTTGATATATATGTATATATTGTTATAGGTTCGTGAATCAACCAGTGGCCAAGTCTTACTTCCTGACGAAGTAAAAATCTGTGAAAGTGAGTTATAGTCCCACTTTTAAAATCTAATATTTTTGGGATGAGAATACATGCAGGTTTTATAAATGATTTACAAAATAGACACAAGTACGTGAAACTACATTCTATGGTTGAATTATCGAAATCGAATATGCCCCTTTTTATTAAGTCTGGTAATCTAAGAATTAGGGAACAGACACCCTAATTGACGCGAATCCTAAAGATAGATCTATTGGGCCTAACAAACCCCATCCAAAGTACCGGATGCTTTAGTACTTCGAAATTTATATCATATCCGAAGGGTGTCCCGGAATGATGGGGATATTCTTATATATGCATCTTGTTAATGTCGGTTACCAGGTGTTCACCATATGAATGATTTTTATCTCTATGTATGGGATGTGTATTGAAATATGAAATCTTGTGGTCTATTATTATGATTTGATATATGTAGGTTAAACCTATAACTCACCAACATTTTTGTTGACGTTTTAAGCATGTTTATTCTCAGGTGATTATTAAGAGCTTCCGCTGTCGCATACTTAAATAAGGACGAGATTTGCAGTCCATGCTTGTATGATATTGTGTAAAAACTGCATTCAAGAAACTTATTTTGTTGTAACATATTTGTATTGTAAACCATTATGTAATGGTCGTGTGTAAACAGGATATTTTAGATTATCATTATTTGATAATCTACGTAAAGCTTTTTAAACCTTTATTGATGAAATAAAGGTTATGGTTTGTTTTAAAATGAATGCAGTCTTTGAAAAACGTCTCATATAGAGGTCAAAACCTCGCAACGAAATCAATTAATATGGAACGTTTTTAATCAATAAGAACGGGACATTTCACGAAGGGTGTCCCGGAATGATGGGGATATTCTTATATATGCATCTTGTTAATGTCGGTTACCAGGTGTTCACCATATGAATGAATTTTTATCTCTATGTATGGGATGTGTATTGAAATATGAAATCTTGTGGTCTATTGTTACGATTTGATATATATAGGTTAAACCTATAACTCACCAACATTTTTGTTGACGTTTAAAGCATGTTTATTCTCAGGTGAATATTAAGAGCTTCCGCTGTTGCATACTAAAATAAGGACAAGATTTGGAGTCCATGTTTGTATGATATTGTGTAAAAACTGCACTCAAGAAACTGATTTCGATGTAACATATTTGTATTGTAAACCATTATGTAATGGTCGTGTGTAAACAGGATATTTTAGATTATCATTATTTGATAATCTACGTAAAGCTTTTTAAACCTTTATTTATGAAATAAAGGTTATGGTTTGTTTTAAAAATGAATGCAGACTTTGAAAAACGTCTCATATAGAGGTCAAAACCTCGCAACGAAATCAATTAATATGGAACGTTTTTAATCAATAAGAACGGGACATTTCAATGATTAACAAAATATTGTATTGAAATTCCATTAATGCGAGACATGTTATGTTCATGATTTGAATAATGTAATGCGAATTAATAAAGAATAAAGCGAAGTTAATTTCAGTGTTAGTACTTGTTTCTTTAAACAGCGAAAACACTGCGTGTGGCCACGCGTAGTGTTTATTTCGCAGAATACAAATACTTATCTTTTTGAAACACTAAGTTAATGTTTGCTCTGCGGATGCTTTAAGTAAGGTGGCATTGTTTTCGCTAAACATGACCTGCTTAAAATAATATATCAATACATAAATGTATTGCTAAATACTTTGCAGAAAAGCCAAGTGATGAAATTGCCCACTTATGTTAATAAAAATTGCGAAAGGATAAATTTTCCTAAGTGTTTGATCTTGCCAACGCTTAGATGCTTCGCAATGCTAGATTTTACCTAAGGATCGTTTTGTCGGACTTAGAAGATTCATAATGTTAAAAGATTGTTTCGCACAAAGTACGCTTTGTTATGTGCACAATAACGAATGCGGAAATTGCAATGGACAAGTCTGAATTATGAATAATTAAAGTAAAAGCGCTATATAAATAAAAGAAGTTGCAACTGCGAATGATAAATAAAGTGCGAATAATGTTATATTAATAAAGCGAACAAGTCGCAGATAGTTACAAAAAAGCAATTCATAAATTGCACGCATACATTAAAATAAACCAACTATAAACTAGAGCTTCAGCGCTTTAATGTCAGCGAATGTCACGCCTTCACGCTGACATAACTCTTCCAAAGCTGGAATGCTCACCTTCTCCACCTCTTTCTTAGCCACTTTTAATGCTTCGCGAGCATCATCCGTTGAACATATTTCGTCGGCTAAGTCTGATGGAAGGGGTTTGGAGAGATCGCCGAGCTTGCATAGTAAGTCATACCACTCGCAGCGAGTGGCAAGTTTGGCAGCTTGAGAATAAGCTTGAAATTTTTCAGTGACGGGTTTTGAGTCCATCACTTTATCTGCGAACTCGGGAAGATACTTAACAAGTTGAGCGAAATCATGTTCCGCAGTGTTCGCTCTCCTATTAAGCTGGGCGATTGCTTCCTTCGCTTTACCCAGCTGCGTTTTTAATTTTTCCGCTCTCAAGTACTGAGCGTTGGCCACCTTGACAGCATGTTCACGTTCATCTGATAAATCAGTGAACCGTTCTATTGCTATCCATAGTAAGACAGAGCGAGTTATAGCAATTATATAACCGCTGTCTTGCAGATTCAGCCAAAGTTAGACTGCGGTACTTTGCCTTTGTTTGCTCAGGAAGAAATTTATGCAGTTTCTGATACAGTCTGTTGGCTTCCTCATCAGCTACAGCCTCTTCTTCATCAGCACCCTCTCCTTCTTCCTGATTGGACGCCTCTGCGTCAGAAGGAAGGGATGGGTCTTGCTCAGGCTCTCCTACCACATCTGCGGGAGTGCGGCTCCTGATGTTGTAGCGCGGATTGGTTTCAGCGGGAGACTCTGAAATCACAACTGAAACAAGATTAATAAATATCGCTAATTTATGCATAATATGCGCATATATGATTAGAAGTCGTAAAATTAAAATTACGCACTTGTCTCTTGTTCTGCAAGAGTATGCAGTCGTTTCTTGCGTGGAGTCGGTGAACTCTCCACCATTTTCCTTTTGCCCCGGTCCTCGCCGCCGGCGATGAAAAGCTCGTTGATGATTGGTTCATCAATCAGAATAATATCGCCCTTGCCCTCCTTCGGGCGGCGAGCAGGGCTGATTCTGCTAACATCAGTGGTCCTCATAACAAGGTCAAGAGGAATCTCTGCGAAAAAACAATGCGAAATGTTATACAAGGCAAAATGTATACTGTGAAATATGTTATGCGAAAAAAGACAAGTGAAATACCATTCTTGGCTTGATCAACTAAAAGTGCGTCATGGTCGCTCCATGGCCACTGGATTGATACGTGTCCAATGTACAGCGGTACATTGGAATATGGCCTCACAATGATGCCCGCCTTCCTAAAAATACTGAGAACATCGTTCTCAAGATCATCCAACACCGGCTTCTCATTGACTTCCGAATTAATCTCCTCGCTCCACTTCCTCGGAATGTTGCTATCGACATACGCGGTATCGTTAATATAGAAAAATGAACCGCGCCAATTGCCGATGGAATCTTTAGGAGAAACCATATTGCCCAACTTGCTGCGGAATGAGAACCATCCCACATCATATAAAATTAAGCTGTTAAGAGTGCGGAACACGGTTAACAACGGCTGCTTGTTGTTGGCGTGGCAATACATTTCGAAAAGCACAATTTTGTTCAACGCATTTGGGTGAAGCTGTGCTAACGCAACCCTGTAGTGTTCGCATACACTGCGAACAAATTCGGTTAAAGGAAAACGGAGGTTGCCCTGCGAAATGGCAGCCTCATATACCGTAATCATCCCCTTAGGGGGAGTATCGGCTCGGTCCTCGTGAAGGGGCACGGTTGGAACAAAATGCCCAAGTGGCGGATACCACTCTCTAAGGGTTTGTAGTTTGACCTCTGTCATATATGACACAAAACCGCCGGGAGTATGCATCGATGCAGAAGCAGCCATTAATAATATGCAAGGAAAAATTGAGTATGGAAGTGATGAAATTGAAGGTCGAATTGAGAAAATCAAAGGCTGAATTGGCTAATTGTCAATTACGATTGCGGTTGTAAGATTGCAAATTGAATGCGAAATTGGGAAAGGAAAGCGTAAAGTTTTTGTGCGGCGTTGTCTGCTATTTATAATTGGGATTAGGGCGAGCAAGTTGAAAAGGTAATCATTGAATTTTAACGGCTGTAATTACTGTGACGCGTAAAACGGTAAAAATCTAGCCGTTAAAATAAGCTGATTTGACAGAATAGCGAAAGTTACCGTTGTAATTACGCGTTTCGCCTAATTAAAACAACGGTAATAAATGGACAGTAAAAAATATATAATAAAGTTCGCGAGATATTTTAAGATGCACTTCTTTATTTTTAGAGTTTATCATGATGCATTTGCTTCGCGAAAATGCATCATAATAAACTGGGGGACTTGATCATATACATAACATTGTATATGTATATTTTATTTTCTAAAAAGCTAAGGACAAAACTACGCGGATTATAAGGCACAGTTATGCAATATTCGCTGAAAATAAATACTGCGGTTATGTATTCGCTGAAATGCCAAACTGCGGTTTGATCCGCTGACTTTCCGCGGAGAGCCGAGCATCTCGCAGACCGCGGATATCACGGATACTATAAATAGGGAGCTTGGCCTCTCATTTATAGGTTGTTGATTCTCTGCCATTTGCCTAAGCCTTTGTAGATTTTACTTGTGACTTTGCCCAAGGACTTCTTACATTGAGTTAAGGTGAATCATGCTAATCGATAACGAAGACCGGGTCGGGGTGGTTGATCACTTGATAGTTAAAGTGAAAAACGATCATCGGGGCCCAAAATAATCATCGAACATCCCATCCTCCATTATAATCTTATTGCACTCAATCCGTAATTAAGCAACATCATTAATTAAGGATTGATCAACTAACTCAAAGGATTGGTATTTGACACTATGGTTAACACGAAATGGTATGTACAACTTCAACTTACCAGTGTTTACAATATTCAAAAGACAACCATATTTATTTGGGGTTCGCAGAGGAAATCTCCCTATCGACAACCATATAGGTTCCCTACTAGCGAGTAAAACTCATGGTGACAAGCCCCCGGGCGACGAGACCCGTAACCAAGTGAACTGCGCACATTGGTGCCCCTCCGGTCAAGAGCTTATTTTAATTCGATCTTAGGCGTTACCAAGATTTGAATCTGAGTCTCCTACTTCACAAGGAATTCGATGGCCACTAAAGCCGAAGTGGTTTACATACCTACCATACCTTATACTAAATTGTAATAATAAATTACATGAACGCATTTTAGTCTTTAAAACAGTTTCAAGTAACAAAGTAAACCTGTAAACCAACTACTCAAATCCTATAAATCTATATATATCATCTGATAACTTAAATTACAAAGACTGTATCAATAACATCATCAGTGTTCTTTCTTTGATCTTAAAAATCACTCTCTTCTTCAGTATCTTCTTCTTTTGTTAATTTGATATTCTTCCTATTACCTCTCATAATAACAGAAAGATCTTGAATAGTACAAGAAGTACTTCTTTCCATCTTTTCTGCAAGTATCTCTACTTGTTCCGCAAACCCTAATCCTACAATTTTATTCCTCAAAAGTTCACAAGTTGAAGCATACGGCGGTATGCCATCATCAACCATCATTTCAAAATATCGACACGCTTCCTCTAACTTCCCTTTCTTACGACATAAACCATGAACCATTACAGCATACGTTGAAGCCGATGGATGAAAACCACTCGCTTCCATCTTTTTCCATGTACTTGTAACCCGATCGAACCTCCCTACTCTAATCAACATTTTAAGCAACATATTGTATGTATGTCGATCAGGGTCACACGAATCAGTATCCATTCTTGATAACACTTTAGTCGCCATGTTAACTTCTAACCGATTACAATGAAAAGCTAAAATAGCGTTATAACTCCACACGTCTGGTTTCACTTTTCGTTCAAGCATTTCATCTAACAGCTCGTACGCTTCTTCAACTTTATCGTTTTTACAAAGTTTATTTATTATCGAGTTGTAAGTATATACATTAGGTACAAGATTATACCTTTTCATCCTATCAAGAAGTCTATAAGCCGAATGAATATCATTCGCGTTACAAGCAGCGTGAATAAAAATCGAATAAGTAAACGCGTCAGGTTCAAGTCCTTTCGACCTCATCTCACGAAACAACTTATTCGCTTCATCTACACTCCCACTTTTACACAACGACTCCAAAATACTATTATAAGCATGCACATCAACACAACATCCTCTCACAAGCATTTCATCAAACACCTTACGTGCATCTTCCGATTCCCTCACATAACCCCAACCTCGCACCAAAATACTATACGTTTTCACATTCGGACTAAACTCGCTCTTAACTTTATCGAAAAACGATTGCGCTTCACGCACATGTTTTCTCTTACAAAGCACATACAGTAACTGATTCAAATCATCAATACCAGGATTAACTCCAAAATCAACCATATTATTAAATGCCCTAATTGCATCAACTGGTAAATTAGCTTTACTATAAGCACTAAAAATACTCCAAAATATACAGGTATCAATTTCACATGATTTTGATTCCTTCATTTCGTATAAAAAGTCCCAAATTAATGGAAATTGTTTGCTTCTACCTAATATATCTATAACAATGTGATAACTATTCTTGCTGTGTGTAAAATCAGGTAAGTTTTTAGCCCAAATGAAAAACCTGTGAGCTGAAAAACCGAGGTTGTTGCAACGTTTGAGTACTTGTTCAACTAAATCGGTCGTTATGGTTGATGAAAATGGAGATAGGGCTGAAACGATGTCGTGTTGAGGGTTTCGGTAGTCGCTAAGGATACGAGATATGTCGTTTATGAGTTCAGGGTTTTGTTTTGGTGAATGAAGGGTGGTTCCGGTGAAGAGACGGTAGTTTATGGTTTTTGTTCGCCGGAAAATTAATCTGAGTGCCATCTATGTTCACTGAAAGTTGAAGCAGAAAGAAACGGCACTTTGTGTTTGAAATTTTCTTTTTTCGAAAAACCTTAACTTTTTATAAACAAAAAAAAAATTCATCAAAAAAGATTAAAAGAACAAATTTAGGGATTAAAAGCACAAATTTAGGGCGCGTTTGTTTGCCTATTAATGAAATGATTCAGCGCTGAATGCTGAATCATTCGGCATTTAACGTGTTTGTTTCTGACTTCTGAATAACATATGATGCTAAATGGTTCAGAATTCAATGCTGAACTATTTAGAGTTGAAATACTCTCTTAACCATTAAGAACCTAATTTTCCGGTAATATTCTTTTCAAGTCATATCCAGAACGTTTAACCAACAAGTATATTGTATTTTCTATTCATGTAACACGTTAATAAGGTAATTTTACTCAATCCATATCATTCATTTAAAATAATTATCAAACAGTTTATTTTCATTCAGAACAAACTTTATTCAGAAGCTCTAAACCATTCAGATTTGGAACCATTGAGCACTAAATCATTCAGTTTTATCAAACGCACTCTTAGATTGTAAGGGGGAAAAACGACAAATCGATAAGTAGAGAAAAGAGAAAAAAAAAAATTACATAAATATTTTGTTAAACAAATAACAATTTGATCCAAATGACAAATATTAGCATCATTTTATCCAAATTTGCAAACCTAAAAATAGATGTATGAAAATGAGAAGTCTTTATATGGAAAAAATTGACAAGTGAGAGAACAGTTCACATTTGTGATATGTATTCAGAGATAGAAGTAGACTGCTAAAGTACTGTAATATATTATGGTGGTATATAAAATTGTAAATAGTGTAATATACATATAGTAATACGTACAACTAGATTTAAGTGTCTACTATAACACCCTATTCCAGAGTTTTTATTAAGAAAGAAAACAAAAGAAATGGAAAGAAATTTTGATAAAATGTTGTTTCTGAGTTTTTTTAAGAAGAAAAACGGAAAAAAGTGAAGAAAAAAAAAATTATGCCTAATTTTCCCTCCTTCCCTTCTTTTCAAATTAGAAATATTTTATTCTTTTGTTCTCTCTTTTCTTCTCTTCATTTCTTCCCACACAGTGTGTTGTTCAAAGCATAGATGAATATACACTATAAGTTATTGGGTCATAGGGGGCATCTGACCCCACATGACCCTACATGGATCCGCTACAACCGGCAAAACAAAGCCCGAGATAACAACGATCCAAAACAACAAACGTCCGACCTCACCAAAAAACAACCTACGAAAGGAAACAAAAAAAACACTGGAACAAACAAATGACTAAACACTACAGGGAATATGCCCTTTTGGGGCAACGAATCTTGCTGCAACAGGACCCAAAAGTCACCCTTTTTCGGCGATATCTCGTCACAAGTACAACGACTCCTAAGATTCGCCGCCTAAAGTCTTTTGCAGCAGCCATTTGCGGCGTTAGTGTGTGGGACCCACTCGTTTTTAAAGAAAATGAAAAAGAAAAGAGAAATTTGTTTACGACGAAGTATTTGTGACGACCTAATGTGGGACCAGCACGTCGTCGTTTAACATGGAACGCTTATGCGTCGAACATTTGCGACGACACTTCGTCGCAAATGATACACCCTATTGTGTTGATGCCACGCCTTTTACGGCGAGGTGTCGGTGGAACATTTTTTTTGTGGGAAAACTTGGAAGAAATATTTTTTGGGGGAAAAAATTGGCTCGTAAATACTACTACGGGTTATAGCGGCCAGCCCCTACCGCAAAAAGAAATTCAACGTTTGACCAAACCCGAATAAAAAGAAAAATTTGTGGGTTGTGGGTCCGGCCTATTTTCGGCGTGGTGAAAAACACATCGCCGCAAATGAATAATGGACCCAATGTGGACTTAAAGCGAATCAACGAAATGGAAAATTTGGTCGTTTAACGGAGTATTTGCGGTGAGATGTAGTCACCGCAAATAATGGTCGTCGTCCGTCCTCTTTTTTCTTGTAGTGAAACCACCCAAACCCATGAAAATCAACCAAACTGAAATGAAGCAAGTCTTGACTCCATAGCTTCACATTTCGTAAATCTTCATTGGTTTAGCTTCACATTCCGGCGTTTAAGCCTGAACAGTTTACAAAAGCTGATGGATTGCTATTTGGTTTCCTTCTTGATTTGGTGTGATGGCAGCCAGTGTGATAGATACAAGTTACCCATTTTTATCCTTCACAAGTTACCATAATTCATAAGCCGATATGTCGTATATTTTGTTCTAATAAATCTATAGTTTCTGTTGCTAATTCATATTGGCAAAATTTCCCAAAATAATTTGCAAGCTAGGTTATGCATATGGTATATGATTTATGACTGCCATAAAAATGCTTTCGCATTCTTTGAAAGTTATCAACTTCATTTACTCAATTTTTAATGTTAACATGCTTGTAGTACCCATACATCTTCCAAGCACACAATTACCACCTGAATCGAGAAGTCGTATGGAAATTGATATTCGTTGTCACTCATTCAAGGCTTGAGAACCGGGAGTCATCCAATGATTGGATAAAGACGAGAACATTTTTGCAATGGCTGATGGTGATTATTATATAATCAATGAGGTTATGTTTGATGTTACCTCTCAGTACAAATTCTATCTTTTTGTGTTTTTGATTTTATTACTAACTGTTTCTGCATGATTCGGAGAGCATTTATGTGCTTTAGATTATATTATTCATTGTTTATGCATGATTTTCTCAGTGTTTTGGATGTTTTTAGTACCATCCTAGAGGTTGAAATGATTGTTTTGAGAGAAATGGCCTTGCTTAATGAGCTCAAGATTGGTTTTACTTCAAAATAGGTAACCGGTAAAAACATGTTACTTTTAGTCCAGGTTATGTCTTCTTCACTTTTGAATACTTTTGACCAAACATTCATCACTTTTTGACCTTTTGTTATTTGTATCACTTCAGTTTCTAGGTATTTTTAAAATAGTGTTTTATTACTAATCTTTACATGTATCTATATATTATGTTTGTGTTTATGCATATATCTCTTAAATGATCATCAGTGGATGAAATTGTTTATGCCTATGGGCTATGGCATATGAGTCTCTGAGAGTAATGTTGAAAACTTTTAATTACTGGAATTGCACCTTCTTAAAAATTAGAGTTGAATCTTCAGAATCAACTATGTAAATGTGAGATAAGCTTGCAAAGTCTGAGAGTAGGTAGAGATGAATGCATGTTAAATGTGGAATGGGTTATGAATAATTGCACATATAAGTTAGGTGTAGTAATTATTTGAAACAGTATATAATCCGCATCTCTAACAAGTGATGTAAAGGGTATATAATCTTGGTTTCACAGCATCAACTATGTATCCATAGTATGTTAAACTATGCACAACTCCATTAACCTTTACTACCGTACGAATCATTGTTCACACAACTCCCTTGCAACATGCATATCGTCACCCTTACAACAGTATTGTACAGTACAACACATATCATCACCGTTTTGCTAGTTAACTATAATATGCTTGGTTTACAATCTACAAATCGTTTTGTTACTTTTACAAAATTTGTCACTAATTTATATTAGCAATAAATAATGTTTTATTAGATATGCATCAGCACGTGCTCAACAATTTTACCGTCAATAACCAATTTTATAATGAATTGTGTTAGTGTATAATAGTCTTGTTTTAATAATGGTACAAAGTTGAAAATGATATAACAATAATTAATAATTATTTGATAATAGCTTTTATGTTCAAACAAATGGGACTGAGCCCTAGTGCAGAAAATATTTGCAATATGCTTCGAATACTAAACATGTTATATAAGATAATAAAAAGAGAGATGATGTTTAAAATTACTATTACACATTTTTCTTTTTATGGTTTATGGAGTCCTCATAGGCCATACTTAATAGATCAAAGTGAACTATCATCTTTTCTTTTCTTAAATTGTCATGTTAACTCTTAGAAGCAACTAGAAAAAAAAATTCGACAGTGCGTTGCTGCGGTTATATTCGACGCGCGGTCGAATTTGGATATACGTTGTTAGTTACCTAATATATCTAGTAGGTTGGGTTGTTTGTTGATCGTGTATGTATATGTATGTAATATAGGCCGAAATATTTAGTGTTTTTTTAACGATGTCCGTTTCGCGTATAGTTAGTGGCGTTATGTTCGTAAAATTATTTCGAGTTAAAAGGTGGTCTCGAAAAAATTAAACTCGCACCGAGCGAGAATATATGGCCCGTTATCTAGTGTTTTTTAACGATGTCCGTTTCGCATATAGTTAGTCCCGTTGGGTTCGCCTGATGTTTTCGAGTGGAACGGTGGTCTCGGAAAAATTTAACTCGCACCGAGCGAGAAGATAGGGCCCGTTAAAAATTCGGGTGGAATTAGTTTTTTTTTTAAATAAAATTATATATTTACGCTTTCTACCCCTGAAAAAGTGTAAACTTGAGGGATCTTTTTATAAATTGAGCCGAACTTGAGGGACCGTTTGTAGTGTGAACGCAAATTCAAAACGACAATCCGGTAAAACTGAAATTACGATTTTTAGGGGGAGTTTTAGCATATAGTGTTGGTTGAATGTTGGACAAACTTAAGTATGATTAACCAAAGAATATATTTTGATGATGACATATACATATGCATAAGTGATGACCGACATCTTAACATAAAACACGCAAGGTCACAAATCCATACTTTATCTTGCAAATGACCAAGTGAAACATAGCTTAAGAATAGAATTAAAAGTTCATCAATATACACGGTCAAAGGCACGGTCGACCGTAAATCCAGCCGTGAAACCCCAAACTGAAATGCAACGCAGTTTTGTGAAAACAAGTTGTACGGTCGCCACCACGGTCAACCGCAGTGCGACCGCAGTTTTCTCTGTTACCAATTTTGACCAAATAAAGTTTGACTAGTTCCCGACATCTATAATTCATGAAACCTTTCTCAACATGCTTAGAATAGATGTCCTCTCCATACTCAATTGAGTTTTGGTCATAAAAACACTAATTGTGGTTAATTACGCCTAATGACATCTTAATGACAAATTAACCAAGATTAGGCTTAACACATAAGTGTTAAATAATAACTTGTGATCTTAAATCTTATCTAGACATCCTTAGTATGATCATCAAGTACCAACGCACTTAAGCCAATATCACTTAAACAATAATTGCTATTAAAAATGACTTAGTGATTAATTAAGGCTAAATAAGAAACAATGCTCTCAAGTGTAACTAGTAAAGACTTGTAATCCTAAAATACACTTAGATACATTTAGGATGGTCACCAAGTCCCAACTAGAGATTGCTCTTACCTTGTGCATGTGTTGGAAATTAATGTGTGCTTACACATTAATCAAGCAATATGTTATATTGCAATTAAACTTGTTAAAAGCTTGAATTACAAGTTGTGTAAATATCTATATGATTGATCCTAGAATAACTATCTCTTGCTATGTGAGTATTACTTGCTACTTGCCAATATGCTTAATACTCATAAATTTGTCAACTTGATTAATATGCTTGCTATGAGCTTGCTAGTTAGGATTCAAGTAACTAACATACTCCAATAGATTAAGTGTAAAATGGTTCACAATGAAATTATAGTCAATTGTCTATTGTGTCTACTCTAAGTAACTAAGTGTGATTGCTTATTCAAGTATGAATTAACTTTGATGTCTCTACATACTTAATGATTATCTTAGAAAGACATCATTCAATTAATCACTACCTAAACTCAAATGGAACATGACTTGTGATTAATTGAAACTAGGAAGTTAATGACATAGTGACTAGTCTTTAGAATTGAACCAAAGGCATTAATGTGACTAACCAAGTCTTGACCAAACTGAGATTTCCCAAAATATCAATCAAGACACTTCTCCAAGAATGTTGGTTTTACCACTTGTGGAATGATAAGTCACTTTCACACAATAAGACCAAATCTCACACACTTAATGCATATAGTACTTGCATAGGATGCTTGGTTTCTTTTGCAGGTGCTAGAAGGAGTAAAGGTGCGAAAATGTGGTGTTCAAATTTGTGTCAAACGACTATACAACGGATACTAAATTTGGACTAGAGCACGCACGGTCGAACCATGGTCGACCGTGATGACAACCGTGTGTCAACGGCTACTTTTTGAATCCCACTATAAAAGGCAAACTTTAATGAGCATTTGAAGTGGACCCTCTTGCATATTTCAAAGGCTTATTTTCAGAGATCACAAGGGCTCTAATTACTACTCAAATGTGATCAAGCAAGAGAAGATTCTATTATCTTATAGATATAGAATTTGGTTGTTATAAACTTACTAATTAAAATCATTAATCTTGTGAGTTTACTTAGTGTAATGTATGTCCTAGTATTGTCTTAGGATCATCATTACAAAGTGTATAAGTCTTGTAACTTCAATTAGTAGAAGCATAGGATAGCTTAGTGATCTACTTTCTTAAAGGGACTTAGGAAGTTGATTAATCTTATTTAGAGATTAATACTTGTCTAAGGTGAAGATAAGTTGATCTAGGTTGGAGTTGATCTTTCAAAGGGATATAAAGCTTAGGTTTGTTGTCTACCAAAGAAGTTGAAGATTTGTAAATCGGATCTCCACTGGGTTTGGAGAAAAGTGCTTAGTGAAGCAACAAATCCCGATTAGTGTAATCGGGGAGTGGATTAAGGTGGATTAGTTAACATCCACCCAAACCACTATAAATCCTTGTGTCTATGTTCTTTACATTACTTCATTTATAATTTTGAACATATACACCACACACATCAAGTTTGAGTTGAATTGGTTGATCAAAGTTAATTGAATTTGGTGATCAATCGAAAAAAAGGTTAAAAACGTATTAAGTAACTATTCACACCCCCCTCTAATTACTTACAATTGGTATTAGAGCGGTTGCTCAAATCATTGCTCTATAAACGTTTTTGAAGATGTCAAAATTCGTTTTATGCAAAAACTTGAGTCAACGGTTCTTGGATCAACTCAAACTATGGGATACTTGGAAGAATTGGTGAAAGAAGCACCAATCTTTGATAAGATGAATATTGATGTGTGGAAATTAAGATTTGAGACTTATCTCAAATCCAAGGATTACTACTTGTGGAGAATAATCAAAGTAGGAGACTTTGCTCCACAAGCTAGTTCAAGACTAGTGAAGTCAACATTTCAAAACAATGATATTTTGAAACAATTTGATGCAATTTCACTGCCTCATGGAATTATTCTTAGTGAAGAAAGATTAAAGATAATTTCATGTGAAAGTGCAAAGGAACGTTGGGATTCACTATGTTCTCAAGAAGAAGAAAACTCTAGGAGTTTAAAGGGTAAAGGAATAGGGAAGGAATTAGAGAAGCTTGGTGATTCTCAAGCAAAAGGTTTGAATGGAAATGAAGACTTTTGCCTCATGAGTTCTTGGAATGACTTGGATCAAGATGGTCAAAGAGAAGAAAAAGTTGAATCTCCATTCAAAGAAGATGATGCCTCAAGCATGGATTGCAATGAGGTACATGTATTCTATCCTTCTAATTATGAAGAATTGTTAGATGATTACAAGACTATTAAATTTGTGTATGATAGTAGTCGTGACAAAGTAAAACTTTTGGGGAAAGAATTACACAAAGTTAGACAACTTAACAAAGTTTTAATTGATGAAAATAACACCTTGAAAAGAAGACTTGAAAGGATAACTATTTATGATTCATCAAAAGATAAACTTGAAATGAATGTGTGTCACGACTCTAGCAAACACAAATCATGTAATCAAAGTCCATTGTTCATTATTAGAAGCATTGAGAACATATAAAAAATGGATCAAGCTAACAATTCAACGGTAGGGATAAGTCAAGGATTGGGTAATCTTAAAATCAATCAAAACTAATGATCAAAATTGGTGTTATGCGAGGTGTATATAAAATAGTTATTAATTTTAGCAGGAAACACTATTAAATACGATACAATTTTACACAAGATATTTATTTATTTATAGAATGGATATACTTAAACCTTGCTACAACACTTATAGGCAGTGTACCTAATCGTACAGTAGTGTAGTTTTTAGTAAGTCCGGTTCGTTCCACAGGGAAATCTTTAAACAAAGCTCAACGCTATATTAGTTTACTTTTATAAAAATACAAATATATATATAAGTAATATTATTATTATAAAGGGGGGTTTTTACCGTTTAATGACCGGTTTGTCGATTTTAAGACTTTAGTCGCAGTTAAAACCTAATGTAAAATATAAAATAAATACAAGACTTAAATTAAAACTTAAAGTAAATAACGATAATGAAATTGCGAATAATAAAAGTGCGATAAAATAAACTTGCGATAATTAAAAAGTACGATAATTAAAAGTGCGATTAAATAACAATAAATAAAAGTGCGATAATTAGAAGTGCAATTAAATATAAAATAAAGGAAATTAAATATGAAATAAAAGAATTATGCTTATTTAAACTTCCGTAATCATGATGTTTGACGTGTTGATTTTAGTTTTATGCCCATGGGTTAATTGTCCTTTGTCCTGGATTATTTAATATGTCCGTCTGGTTTTTGTCCATAACAGTCCATCAGTCATAAATATAAAGTGCGAGTGTCCTCATCAAATTATTCTTATACCCGAAGTTAAATATTCCAACTAATTGGGGATTCGAATTGTAACAAGGTTTTAATACTTTGTTTAATGAATACACCAGGTTATCGACTGCGTGTAAACCAAGGTTTTACTACTTTGTTAACAATTACACCAATTACCCTTGAATGTAATTTCACCCCTGTTTTAATTATTCTAGTGGCTATTAATCCATTCCCGTGTCCGGTTAAATGAACGATTATTCGTACATATAAATACCCCGCCCATCGTGTCCGATTGAGTGTATATGGTAATTTATAGGGACGCCCAATTGTAAATCTTTATATTAACATTAACAAACTTTCATTTAGTTAAACAAATATAAAGCCCATTAATAGCCCATAGTCTAATTTCCACAAGTGTCGTTCTTTTGTCCAAACCCCAATTATGGTACAAAGCCCAATTACCCAATTTTAGTAATTAGCCCAACATCATGATTACTTCGTTTTAAATAAGCATAATAATAACTTAGCTACGAGACATTAATGTAAAAAGGTTGAACATAACTTACAATGATTACAAATAGCGTAGCGTTACACGGACAGAATTTCGACTTACACCCTTACAACATTCGCTAACATACCCTTATTATTAGAATTAAAATTAAAATTAAAATTAAAATATAAATTATATATATATATAAATTTTACGTATGATAAGAGAAGAAAAAGATTGATGGATGTTTTTTTGGTTCACCAAAGCTCGATTTTATAGGAGATGTGGCCTGACTTTTCATGCCATGCGATCGCATGGACTTTCTTCTTCCTGGCCATGCGATCGCATGGCCAGCTGGGAGAGCTCACATGTTGCTTGTTTCCTTGTGCCGACGTTTTATAAATAATATAATATATTAAATAATTATAAGAATTATTTAAATATTATATTATATTTATGTGCATAGTTGACTTGTAATTTTTAGTCCGTTGCGTCGAGCATTGAGAGTTGACTCCGGTCCCGGTTCCGGATTTTCGAACGTCCTTGCGTACAATTTTATATTTTGTACTTTGCGTTTTGAATCTTGTACTCTTGTAATTTCGAGACGTTTCTTATCAATAATTGGAACCTCTTTGATTGTCTTTTGTACTTTTGAGCTTTTTGGTCGTTTGCGTCTTCAATTCGTCGAATCTGTCTTTTGTCTTCACCTTTTATTATTTAAACGAATATCACTTGTAAATAGAACAATTGCAACTAAAAGCTTGTCTTTCTTGAGGAATAATGCTATGAAATATATGTTCGTTTTTAGCATTATCAAATATTCCCACACTTGAGCGTTGCTTGTCCTCAAGCAATATCGTCTTGAAATACTAGAATCACTTCTTTATTCTTCACACTTTGTACATCAGTGATTTCTATACGGCGGTATAAACAATGGTAGTAACGATATGGTTTACAGTCCCACATGACTATAAAAATTTAGATCCATTAAGGAAATTGGATCTTTATGAAAACATTCGATCTTTTGAAAATTAAATCTAGTTTTTACCCTAGATAAGTTTTCCGGAATAACCCTTTACCGGTGTTTGCAAAATATTTTTGTGGGTTTGGTAGGTTTTAGATTTGAAAATTTTAGCTCAAAACTTATGGTTTTGTGTCACCCACTTGCTAACCTTGTATTTGGAAAGCAACACGTCCAGTTCACTTGTCCCGTATATTACCTTTCGGTAAACTACCGTCCAGTTGTAAAGGAAAACGTTGAACAAGCAACTGTTAAGGCAATGTCCTCTGACATGCTTTTAATTATGGTCTATAACGTGTCGGACGCAATTACTATCCTTGGTAGGAGCAATAGTAAAGTTCATCCTTATGATTTTTCGGTATGGCACGAGGTCCTGTCTTTGACCACTACGCAACCACCGTTCTTACGGTTGACACCCGATTTGATTCAGGTGACCTAATGAATTCCAGGTGAATTCCTAGGATTTTACGTTCAATGGTAATGAACGCATTAAAAGTAGGGTTTTCAGAAAACAAATCGGTTTGTAATTTTGATCAAAATATTTTCTCGTTCAAGCTCGAGTTTAGATATCATTGAATTCCATGAGTTTGTAATTCTCAATCTTTAAGGTCAATCTCAAGGATTGAGTGATATCAGTCTTAAAAGCTGATTTTTAATCTTTAAGGAGATTATCCTTTCTGGGGATCTGATTCATTAGTCTTATCCAGCTAATTTGCATGGTGCCCCCCCATTGTACGAGATAAATCCTTCTCATGGTTAGGATAAATCTGACCACTTGGCGACCCTGTTTAATGCTGAGGTCCGTGGATTTCCTGCTGATTTTAGTGATGACTTTTCTAGATTGTTCGTCAACCTACAGCTGGTCTGGACGACAACTTCATGACCTAGATCAAGAAGCGCGTTTCTTTTTCGGAAGACTTTACTTCCTTTTAATGATGGAATTGATTCATCGTGTAGATCCATCTCTTCTTTTCTTTCATTGGGTAAAACAGTTTAGTTTAGTCCAAAGCAAAAGTATTTTCAGTTATTTGTTACAGATATATGTGACATATGTTTAAGATAACTTGGTAAATTTTCCCACACTTGGCTTTTATTTTCCTTTTTTATCGTCCTCTATTCCATTTTAAATGAATTTCAACATTTTGGTTTGTTTCTCAATTTATGTCCTTTCCGAGGTAACAATAATTTCGGTGTTAACACCTAGTTTTATCGTTCATAAATATGTATAAACATGATTTTGAGTTCATTTAATTGAAAATTTTGAAAATTTTTACTAGAATTGGGTAGTCAGTATATAAGACTAGGGCTGTTCTTTTTTATCAGAGAGCACTAGATTCTAATACAACTACTATGTTACTAGTATTTTTAATGGTTACCAAGTGTATAAAGTAAAAATTTTTAAAATCCGAAAGAATTTAACCCCTTCTCACACTTAAGATCTTGCAATGCCCTCATTTGCAAGAAATCAGTAACAATTTAAATTATTGAGGGTGATTTGTGTGAAAATGATTAAATTTTACCAAAATTTCCAAATATATTGGCGTTTGTTTGCTGAATGATAAATGGTGCACATCATTTGTTCATTCCGTCTGTTGTGACATCATATTTATTTGTCATCTTGTCGTCAAAATTAGTAGCTTTTGCTGAACTTAATGCCAGTCTTTGAAAATGCGCTGTTTTACCCTGTTTTGAACAATCGACAATATACATACATACAAGTATAATCATGCATGGCAATTTGAAATGGGACTTAATATCCCACTTTCAAATTCTAAATATGAAATATTAGTACACAATAATAATAAAATAATAAAAATTACACAAATTTATCCAATAACATAAGTTTAAACATGAAAAAGTCAAAAGATAAAAACATAAAAATCATAAAAATAACCAATTGGAACTAAATCAGTCTGGATAGGGGTTCCAGTTCATCTCATCGGGTGGGTTCCATTGTTGGTTATAGGTGTTCTGATAGGCTTGGTTATAGTCATACCGGTTAAAGGGTGGTCGGATATCGGGGCTATGTGGTGGAAAATGAGCAGGTCGAGTAGGTACATAGTTATTTGGTACCTGATATGATAGCTGGCTCATGATTTGGTGCTGATGAACTAACCAGCTATCGTGTTGGCGTCGCCTATAATCCTCGTATACTCGCTCGGAGTTCCACTGCTCATACATACTATGTCTTGCCGCGTTCGTCATTGCTTCCTCATCTATACGAACGTGGACGTCAAGAATAGCATCTCGAAAGACATCCCTAATGTCTTCCGCCTCCTCCATTTCCTCGTCTGAGCCTCTCTCTACCTGAGGATGAGATCCCTCATAGGGTACTGCCTGGTTACGTCTACTTTTCAATACTTTAGCACCCACATAAACTTTCAATCCTAAGGGCTCAACCTGTTCTCTACAAATCTGTAATGGACCCCCTTGGTTCCTATCAACACCTAAATACTCTCCAATGAGAGTAACAAAAATACCTCCTCCTATTATACTCCCGTCCTGCATTCCCTCTACCATTTTAGATAAATAAAAAGCAACACAGTAAGGGATATTGACAAAGCTTCTAGGATTTCGAATACACTTTAGGTAGAATAAATCATATAAGGTAATTTTTTCTTTATTATGACCTCTTTGTGTAATCGAGTTGGCCAAAAATCTATGAATAATACGAAGCTCGGCCCTGTCAATATGTGTATAGGAGTGTCCTCCTGCTCGTGTAAAAACATCAAAATGTGACATACGCCTCCAAATGGCGTCAGCGTCAAAGTTACTATCTACCCGTTCACCATAATGAATCAAGTTTGTACAATCGGGTAATAGCAACTCACCAGGAGTATAAATCTGTAAGGCCCTGGCCATGTCCAGCATGGACATTCTGTACATCCTACCGCCAAGGATAAACCTAAGAAATCTTCTATCATCTATCCTAACTATATTTGTATCAAGTGATACAGTACTCATCAACTCAACACACCATTCCTTATATACAGGTCTACGAATGGTGAAAAGACGTTCCCAATCTGTAAAAGAAGAACTGCCATACCTTTGAACTAAAAGCTGTCTAACACGATCAGCTAGATGGACCGTTTCCAAAGGGGCCCAATCAATTACCCTTGGCACCTCTACATTTTTTGTTACCAATTTGAATTTGTTCCTTTGATATGTCTCGTAATCTCTCCATCTTCTATCAAATCTCAGATTAGGATGTAGAGTGTGCTCAGGAATTGTTGGGAATTCTACTGGCGGCCTCATTGGGAATACTATGAATTCATCAACAAACTGTACTGGATCATAATAAGGTATGTGCTGATCAGGCTGTTGTTGTTCCTGTTGTGGTTCTTGTTCGTGTTGCATTTCTGGTTCTGGTTCTGGTGCTGGTGCTGGTCGTCTAGATGATGATGCTCCTGAACCTCCAGTATCGGCTCTCTGTAAAACACATTAAACACAAAAATTGTGCATCCAAATATGCATTAGTGTTAGCAAAATAACAACTTAAAACAATCACTATAACATGTTAAATCAAAATTAAACTTATACACATTTTCACAATTTTTCACAATTCTACACTTTTCAAATAAGCACATATGAAAATGTATACAAAATTCATAAGCATTTAACTCAAATAACATGTCAAAATATTCATTACTAATAATTTAACAAGTCTCAAATGGCAAATATATCAAATTAATCAAGTTCATGAATTTTGGACTTAAAAAGTCCACTTTAATCTCTAAAAATCATGTTTAGGATCATTGTTTTGATCATTTAACTATCTAAACATGTTACACTACTCAATTTGGCAATAATTCATGACAAAAATCGACCATAACCTGTTTATATCAAAAAGCCCCAAATTGCTCAAGAACACAAACCCTAGATTATTCAAAATTTGAAGTTTAAGGCTTCTAATCATGTTAAACAGCATCAATCTAGGTTATACAAGCATAATACATAAACAATTTAAGCCTAATTACACTAAAAAGCATCAAAATCAAATTGGGGAAAAAATAGCTCAAGAACACCAAATTTCGGATTAAATGGTGTTTAGGTGTAGAAATTTACCGTTTTTCTTGAGTAATTCTTAGATAACATCCTTCTCAACATGATTTTAGCAAAAAATTTGGTGATTAACGGTTAAAAATTGGGATTTTTGGGGTGTTTTCTCGGGTTTTTCGGGTGCAGTTTTCGCAGGTTGTTTGAGTTGAGGAGTATGAAACTGAGCTGTTGCAGCTCTTTATTTTTTTTCTGTAATCCGACCTCTCCGCGACTCGCGGAGGTTTTGCACTTCAAACTCCGCGACTCGCGGAGTTTTTTTTTTTTTTTTTTATTTATAATCATTAACTTATTAAAACAATTAAGTACTTAATTTTAAAATTTTGTTTCCCTTGTTATTTAGGACGAGGTCGTTTCGGATCGATGTCCTAGTCCGTCTCTCGACAAAATTTTAAAATTTGTCTTTTTGTAGCGATTGTTTTAAAAGCTAAGATTTTTGGGTTTTTTCAATATTTTTGGCATACTTTAATTCAATAAGATTAAAAATAATGATAATAAAAGTTCTCGTCCCTCCCTCGGGTAAAGCAATTTCGGTTCAAAGACCTAGTCTTCAACTTACGACGAATTTTAAAAATCATATTCTTAACTTAATGAGATAAAGTAAATTTTTGTTTTTAAATTCACACAACTTAAATATAAAATTCAAAATTAATATTAAAAAAAAAAATCACACCAAACTTAAAATTTGAAATGCATAAAATTAAAAATTCATATTTTAAAAATTAAAAATTCACACCAGACTTAATTTAAAAAATTCAAATATTTACAATTTTAAAAATATTGTTTTTACAAAGTTTACAATATTAATTTAAGATTTAAATATTTATTTTAAAAACATGGTAAAAATAAAATTAAAAATCTTTTTGGCTTTTTTTTCCCCACTTTAATCAATCAAATATTATCAAAAATATGCGCCCCTCTTTTCGGTAAAGTAATTTCGGTTCCAAGACCTAATTTAACTCATGACGAATTTTTGAAATATTTTGGGTTGATTGATTAAAGATATTTATATCTTAAGAATAAACGTTAAATTTCGCAGTGATGTAATAAATTTTTGAATGATATCAATAATTTCGGTCGCCAAATCCAATTTTATTTAATACCAATTTAATACTTTTTAGCGAACAAATTTATTATCAAAAGGTTAAAAATAAAAATAAAAATAAAAACTGTACAGACATACCTGTGAAATAGATTTCTTAGTTATATGATCTATCCCATTCATAAGATAGTCGGTTTAATTGATTTTCCATGGCTACATAGGCGTAACCTCGAGTATTCAGTGTCTTTTCTTCTAAACATATGAACGGTCCTTCTCTGCATAAAGTAACAAATTCGGTATTTGAATAGGTTTGATTATTTGAACATTTACCTCCATGTGACCATTTTCCGCATTTGTGGCATCTTTCTAGGTGTCGTGCTCTTCTTTTCGCTGCGGATTTTGATTTTCCTTTACCAAATTGTAACTTATTATCTTCGCATCTGGATTCTTTTCTAACTCCGTCCATTCTTTCTCTGATTACTGATACTATTTCACTCGGTAGTATGTCATTATTACGTTTAGTGATCAAAGCGTGTAGCATTAGACCATGGTTTAGTTCACAGGCAGTCTTCATTTTGTAAAAACCTAAAAAAAATAAAAATTTAGAATGGGGGGAGAAGACTAGTTCTTTAGGGTCTGCTAGGGAAAGACCATTCGGGTTCCATTTTCGAGAACTACACGAAAACAGACCATCTAACTCTAACAGAAATACATATTATCCTTTAAAGACTTGATTCTCCCCACACTTAGTTAGCTGTGGTGTCGAAATTGTGATTAACTTCGTTGTCGACTTCCATCGGACTATCTATGTAGTGTTTAACTCTGTGACCATTAACTTTAAATTCAATCCCATTTGAATTTATTAATTCTATCGTTCCGTATGGGAAAACTCTTTTGACTATGAATGGTCCAGACCATCTTGATTTCAATTTTCCAGGAAATAACTTGAATCGTGAATTGAAAAGAAGAACTCTGTCTCCTTCTTTAAATTCTTTTGAACTTCTGATTCTTTTATCATGCCATTTCTTCGTTCTTTCTTTATAGATTAACGAATTTTCGTATGCTTCATGTCTTAATTCTTCTAATTCGTTTAGTTGACTTAATCGTAGACGTCCGGCTTCATGTAAATCAAGATTACATGTCTTCAAAGCCCAAAATGCTTTGTGTTCAATTTCTACTGGAAGATGACATGCTTTTCCATAAACAAGTCTAAAAGGTGTGGTTCCAATTGGAGTTTTGTAGGCTGTTCTAAAAGCCCAGAGTGCATCCTCCAATTTAATGGACCATTCCTTAGGATTTGATCCTACGGTTTTCTCTAAAATACGTTTTAAAGCTCGGTTGGTGTTTTCAACTTGTCCACTTGTTTGTGGATGATATGCGGTGGAGATTTTATGAGTTACTCCATATCTTTTAAGAACTTTCTCAAGTTGATTATTACAGAAATGAGTACCCCGATCACTTATTAAAGCTTTCGGTGTTCCAAACCTTGCAAAAAGACGTTTTAAAAAGTTGACTACAACTCGTGCATCGTTAGTTGGGAGAGCTTGTGCTTCCGCCCATTTAGATACATAATCAATGGCTACGAGTATATATAAATTATTATGAGATTTTGGAAATGGACCCATAAAGTCAATACCCCAAATGTCAAATACTTCACATACTTGGATGACATTTTGTGGCATTTCATCACGTTGACTTATTTTTCCGGCCCTTTGACATGCATCACAGGATTTGCAAAGAAGGTGTGCGTCTTTGTAAATTGTAGGCCAATAGAATCCAGCTTCATAAACTTTTCTTGCTGTTAGTTGAGGCCCATAATGCCCTCCTGTTGGTCCTGTGTGACAATGGTTTAAAATTTTACTAGCTTCATCTCCAAATACACATCGGCGTATTATTCCATTGGGACAACTTTTAAACAAATGTGGATCTTTCCAGAATTAGTGTTTTATATCACTGAAGAATTTCTTTCGTCTTTGGTACGATAATCCTTTTTCAAGGAATCCACAAACTAAGTAGTTTGCATAGTCTGCAAACCATGGGATTTCTTTATAATCTATCTTCAATAGATATTCATCAGGAAAGTTGTCTTGTATGGCCGATTCATTTAGAACTTCTAATTCGGGATTTTCAAGACGAGAAAGATGATCAGCGGCGAGATTTTCTGCTCCTCTTTTATCTCGGATTTCAATATCAAACTCTTGTAAGAGTAAGATCCAACGGATTAATCTTGGTTTAGCATCTTGTTTTGAAAATAGGTATCTAAGAGCAGAATGGTCGGTATAGACCACCGTTTTTGCTAGAACGAGATATGATCGAAATTTGTCAAAAGCAAAGACAATAGCAAGGAGTTCTTTTTCAGTAGTTGTATAGTTCGTTTGTGCTCCTTGTAATGTCTTACTAGCATAATATATAGGTTGAAATCATTTTTCAATCCTTTGTCCTAAAACGGCTCCCATTGCAAAATCACTTGCATCGCACATTAGTTCAAATGGTAGATTCCAATTTGGTGTTATCATGATCGGTGCATTAGTGAGTTTCTCTTTAAGAATATTAAAAGATTTGATACACTCATCTGAAAAGATGAATGGCGCATCCTTTTCTAGGAGTTTATTCATAGGAGTGGCAATTTTAGAAAAATCTTTTATGAAACGTCGGTAAAAACCGGCATGCCCTAGAAAACTCCTAACTCCTCTAACATTGGTGGGATGTGGAAGTTTAGCAATTACATCTACTTTAGCTCTATCCACTTCAATTCCTTCTTTTGAAATTTTATGTCCAAGAACGATGCCTTCTTTAACCATGAAATGGCATTTCTCCCAATTAAGTACTAGATTTGATTGTTCGCATCTAATTAGCATTCGTTCCAGATTAACTAGACATGATTTAAATGTATCACCGAAGACTGAAAAGTCATCCATGAAAACTTCCATGCATTCTTCTATCATGTCGTGAAAAATCGCCATCATACACCTTTGAAAGGTTGCAGGGGCGTTACAAAGTCCAAATGGCATGCGTTTGTAAGCAAAAGTACCATAAGGGCACGTGAATGTGGTTTTCTCTTGATCTTCGGGTGCTATTGGAATTTGAAAATATCCGGAAAATCCATCTAGAAAACAATAGTAACTATTTCCGGCTAATCTTTCCAACATTTGATCTATGAAAGGTAAGGGAAAGTGATCTTTTCTGGTGGCGTCATTTAATTTTCTATAATCAATACATACACGCCATCCTGTTACAGTCCTAGTAGGAATAAGCTCATTTTTCTCATTTGTAATGACAGTCATGCCACCTTTCTTAGGCACGCATTGAACTGGGCTTACCCATGGACTATCAGAGATTTGATAAATTAAACCTGCATCTAGCAGTTTAATAATCTCTTTTTTAACTACATCTTGCATATTAGGATTTAGTCTTCGTTGGCGTTGCACATACGTTTTATGACCTTCTTCCATAAGGATTTTATGTGTGCAATACGAAGGACTTATTCCTTTAATATCATGAATCTTCCATGCAATGGCTGGTTTATGAGCTTTCAACACAGAAATGAGTTGTGATTTCTCATTTTCAGTAAGAGAAGACGATATTATTACAGGTAATTCAGATTCACCATGTAAATAAGCGTATTCCAAATGGTTTGGAAGTGGCTTTAACTCTAATTTCGGAGGTTCTTCTATCGATGATTTATATCGATATCTGTCTTCTTCTTTTAGCATTTGAATTTCTTCTGTTGTTGGTTCATATCCATTAGCTATAAGTGTAGCTAACATTTCAGCTTCATCAATTGGTTCATTACCTTCTCCTAAAGAACATTCTCCTGTTCCTTGTAATTCTGGAAATTCTTCTAATAATTCTGCATGTGCATCTATAGTTTGAATATAATAACATGTATCATCTGCAGATTGTGGTTGTTGCATTGCTCTATCAACTGAAAAGGTAACACTCTCATCCTCTATACTTAGGGTCAGTTTCTTACCGAACACGTCTATCATTGCTTTAGCCGTGTTTAAGAATGGTCTTCCTAATATGAGAGGAACTTGAGAATCTTCTTCCATGTCCAAAACAACAAAATCTACTGGAAATACTAAAGTACCAACTTTAACTAGCATGTTCTCCATTATCCCTCTAGGATATTTTATTGATCTATCGGCTAGTTGTATGCTTATTCTGGTTGGTTTCAATTCTCCAAGGTCTAGTTTAGCGTATAGTGAATACGGCATTAGATTTATACTAGCACCTAAGTCTGCCAATGCTTCTATTGAACTAAGATTACCCAGAAAACATGGAATTGTGAAACTTCCTGGATCAGATAGTTTTTCTGGTATCTTATTCAACAGCACTGCTGAACAATTAGCATTCATAGTAACAGCCGAGAGTTCTTCCATTTTCTTTCTATTCGTGATTAGATCTTTCAAGAATTTAGCATACCTTGGCATTCCTGAAATTACATCAATGAAAGGAAGATTTATATTTATTTGTTTAAACATATCCAAAAATTTGGATTGCTCGACTTCAAGTCTTTCTTTTCTCATTTTACTCGGGTAAGGAAGCGGTGGTTGATATGGTTTAACATAAGGTTTATCCTTAACTGTGTTATCTTCATTAACCTTTTCAACTACCGGTTCTTTTTCCTTATCTTGATCAGGTTGTGGTTCTTGTGGAGTAGGAATAGTTTCATCAGAAGTTACAGGTATTTCAGGTGGTTTAAGTGTTGTACCACTTCTTGTGGTAATGGCTTTAGCTGTTTCATTTCGGGGGTTAGCATTTGTATCACTAGGTAGACTTCCCGGTTTTCTTTCACCTATTAACCTTGCTAGGTTACTTACTTCTTGTTCCAGATTTTGAATAGAAGCTTGTTGATTTCTAAATGCTTGAGCATTTTGTTCATTGGTTTGTTTCTGAGATGTGAAAAACTGCGTTTGAGTTTCAACTAGCTTCGTCATCATATCTTCTAAATTTGGTTTTTTATCATCGGTTTGTTGTGGTGGTTTGTTTTGAAAATTAGGTCTTTGCTGATTGTAAGTATTATTGGATACTTGTTGATTGCTAGGACCTTGTTGGTTGTTGTATGGAATATTTCGGTTATAATTCTGGTTTTGATTGTAAATTGGTCTTGGCGGTTGATAATTATTCTGATAATTATTTCCAGGCCTTTGGTTTATGTATGAAATATTCTCTCTTTGTTCCATTGTTTGTTCAATACTGAGACAATCTTTTGTCAAATGTGGTCCTCCACACTGCTCACAACTAATTCGTATAGCGTGAATATCTTTAGTCATCTTTTCCATTCGTCTCTCCACAGCATCTATCTTTGCGGAAATGGAATCTAAGTCATGGCTAGAATCGGCTCTAGCTGCTTTAGATGATCTAATGATATCTTTTTCTTGGTGCCACTCATGTGAGTGGGAAGCAGTGTTATCAATAATTTTGTAAGCATCAGTTTCGGTTTTCTTCATAATAGAACCACCAGCTGGTATATCTATGTCTTTCCTTGTAGTGATGTCGCATCCTTGGTAGAATATTTGTACTATTTGACAGGTGTCTAAACCATGTTGCGGACATCCTCTTAACAACTTTCCATATCTTGTCCACGCCTCATATAGAGTTTCATTTGGCTTCTGTGTGAACGTAACAATTTCTGCTTGAAGTCTTACGGCTTTAGATGCAGGAAAGAATTGTTTAAGAAATTTGTCAACTAAAACATCCCATGTATCAATCGCCCCTTCAGGTAACGATTCCAACCAATCTTTGGCTTCTCCCTTTAAAGTCCAGGGAAATAACATGAGATATATCTGTTCATCCTCCACTTCTCGGATTTTAAATAGTGTGCAGATCCTATTAAAGGTACGTAGATGTTCATTTGGATCTTCCTTCGGCGCACCACTAAATTGGCATTGATTAGTCACCATGTGTAGAATTTGTCCTTTGATTTCATAATCTGGCGCATTAATGTCTGGATGAGTAATTGCGTGACCTTGGCCAGTGCGTTTAGCTCTCATTCGGTCTTCCATACTTAAAGGTTCCAGATTCTCCATAATTGAATTTGTTGAATCGGTATCACTAGATGATTCTGATTTAATGGTTCGTTCCTCAACAATCTCTGTTTGAATGATTGGTGGTTCCGGAGGAAAGTTTAGTGGTTCAGGATCTACGAACCGTTCCTGAATATTCTCCGGATTCTCAATTGTGAGGTCGGGTTCAAAAAATGGATTATCGGAAATTTGAACTGAAGTACTTGGTCTACTGGATGACGATTCTAAAGAAAAATCAACGGCGGTTATATTTGCTAAATGTCTTGATCTAGTTACAGGTGGTGAACGTACAAAAGGTGATGAACGTCTTGCTCGGTGCATTCACTGAATATCCTATTAGTTTTTAAAAGGAAAGAAAAATTATAATAAGTTATCCAATCAATAGACTTTTCTGATTTTGCCCACGTTTCGAATAGCCAAAAGATGCAGCAGAGGGGCAGGATTCGTTTGGTCTCAATATAATTGAGGACTGTTTGGCTCCAATAACCCGGTCCACGTACAAATCCAACTATTACTACGAACCAGAAAATTTTGATGTCTATCAATTTAACCACTCAAAATAAATTTTCGTAATTTTAAGAAATTTAGATAAGAAGTAGAATAAAAATCTATGTCCTAAAACTAGAATAGCGAGAAATAAGAGAGAAAAAGAGTTCGTCGCAAAAGGTCGAAAAAGAAAAAAATGGTTGAAAAATAAAAGGTGACGGAAAAATAAAAGAAACTTATAAAAACTTAAAAATACTTAACTAACCTAATCTTATTACTACAACTAACTTAAAATTATAATCGCAAATTGAAATTACTAATTGAAATGATAATTGATACATAGTAAAAGGTCTAAAAATATTAAAGCTTACAGGAAAAACTAAATCCCAAATGGAAATAACTTAAAAAGAAACTAAAACTTAAAAAGGCGTCGCAAAATTCTAAAGTACCTAAATCTTAGTCTAAAGAAAAAGCACTTAAGGAATTCTACGGCAAAGCCTAAAAATCTAGGAGTAAAAATCACTATAGTAAAAACTAAGTTTAAAATTAATTATGAGCTAAAAATACAAATATTACGCTACAATGATTAAAAAGGGACAAAATATAAAAATATACAAAAAGTTGTAAAAATTACAATTTTTATAAAAATATTATTTTTATATTATTTATTTTATTAAACTATTAATTTTACAATTTAATTAAACTTAATAAACTAAAATATAAATTAAATAAAACTTAAATTAAAATAAAACTTAATTATAATATTAATAATAATTAGGGTTAATAATAATAATAATAATTAATAATCCGTAATAAATGCTGAATTAGGGTTCTGTCTCGTGTCAGAGCATCTCCGCGAGTCGCGGTATTTAATGCTTCAAACCCCGCGAGTCGCGGGGTTCAGAAATTCAGTTGACAGATTTAAATATTCGACGCATTTTTTCTTTATTTTTTTTTTATTTTCTGTTTTCTGTTTTTTTTTTATATAAAAGATAGTTAATAAAACTTATATTTTTATAAACTAAAATAAAAATAAAGAAACTTATAAAACTTAAATATTTAACAAAATCTTAAAAATACTTATATTTTTGTTTTTCTTTTTATATTTTTGAATAATTAAAACATATTTTTATAAAAGCGACTTTTAATAAAAGTAAAATAAAAATCTTTTTTTTTATTATATTAGCGTTGCGCCTCCGGCGTTTAAGAGTGCTCCCCGGCAGCGGCGCCAAAAATACTTGGTGTTATGCGAGGTGTATATAAAATAGTTATTAATTTTAGCAGGAAACACTATTAAATACGATACAATTTTACACAAGATATTTATTTATTTATAGAATGGATATACTTAAACCTTGCTACAACACTTATAGGCAGTGTACCTAATCGTACAGTAGTGTAGTTTTTAGTAAGTCCGGTTCGTTCCACAGAGAAATCTTTAAACAAAGCTCAACGCTATATTAGTTTACTTTTATAAAAATACAAATATATATATAAGTAATATTATTATTATAAAGGGGGGTTTTTACCGTTTAATGACCGGTTTGTCGATTTTAAGACTTTAGTCGCAGTTAAAACCTAATGTAAAATATAAAATAAATACAAGACTTAAATTAAAACTTAAAGTAAATAACGATAATGAAATTGCGAATAATAAAAGTGCGATAAAATAAACTTGCGATAATTAAAAAGTACGATAATTAAAAGTGCGATTAAATAACAATAAATAAAAGTGCGATAATTAGAAGTGCAATTAAATATAAAATAAAGGAAATTAAATATGAAATAAAAGAATTATGCTTATTTAAACTTCTGTAATCATGATGTTTGACGTGTTGATTTTAGTTTTATGCCCATGGGTTAATTGTCCTTTGTCCTGGATTATTTAATATGTCCGTCTGGTTTTTGTCCATAACAGTCCATCAGTCATAAATATAAAGTGCGAGTGTCCTCATCAAATTATTCTTATACCCGAAGTTAAATATTCCAACTAATTGGGGATTCGAATTGTAACAAGGTTTTAATACTTTGTTTAATGAATACACCAGATTATCGACTGCGTGTAAACCAAGGTTTTACTACTTTGTTAACAATTACACCAATTACCCTTGAATGTAATTTCACCCCTGTTTTAATTATTCTAGTGGCTATTAATCCATTCCCGTGTCCGGTTAAATGAACGATTATTCGTACATATAAATACCCCGCCCATCGTGTCCGATTGAGTGTATATGGTAATTTATAGGGACGCCCAATTGTAAATCTTTATATTAACATTAACAAACTTTCATTTAGTTAAACAAATATAAAGCCCATTAATAGCCCATAGTCTAATTTCCACAAGTGTCGTTCTTTTGTCCAAACCCCAATTATGGTACAAAGCCCAATTACCCAATTTTAGTAATTAGCCCAACATCATGATTACTTCGTTTTAAATAAGCATAATAATAACTTAGCTACGAGATATTAATGTAAAAAGGTTGAACATAACTTACAATGATTAAAAATAGCGTAGCGTTACACGGACAGAATTTCGACTTACACCCTTACAACATTCGCTAACATACCCTTATTATTAGAATTAAAATTAAAATTAAAATATAAATTATATATATATATATAAATTTTACGTATGATAAGAGAAGAAAAAGATTGATGGATGTTTTTTTGGTTCACCAAAGCTCGATTTTATAGGAGATGTGGCCTGACTTTTCATGCCATGCGATCGCATGGACTTTCTTCTTCCTGGCCATGCGATCGCATGGCCAGCTGGGAGAGCTCACATGTTGCTTGTTTCCTTGTGCCGACGTTTTATAAATAATATAATATATTAAATAATTATAAGAATTATTTAAATATTATATTATATTTATGTGCATAGTTGACTTGTAATTTTTAGTCCGTTGCGTCGAGCATTGAGAGTTGACTCCGGTCCCGGTTCCGGATTTTCGAACGTCCTTGCGTACAATTTTATATTTTGTACTTTGCGTTTTGAATCTTGTACTCTTGTAATTTCGAGACGTTTCTTATCAATAATTGGAACCTCTTTGATTGTCTTTTGTACTTTTGAGCTTTTTGGTCGTTTGCGTCTTCAATTCGTCGAATCTGTCTTTTGTCTTCACCTTTTATTATTTAAACGAATATCACTTGTAAATAGAACAATTGCAACTAAAAGCTTGTCTTTCTTGAGGAATAATGCTATGAAATATATGTTCGTTTTTAGCATTATCAAAAATGCTAATGAGAATAACTTTCTCAAAAGATTTTATATTAATGAAAGATTTTTCTTACAAATGCAAAATGGTTTTGGAAAAATGATTTTAAAAGATTATTGAAGGAAGCTTAATTATATTAGGATTGTGTGCTTGTGTGAAACTATGTATTGCATGCTAAATATAAGATTGATGCGTTTTGTGTATACTATGTGCATGATTAAATATATATATATATATATATATATATATATATATATATATATATATATATATATATATATATACACATATAAATATAGTATATTACGTGTCATTGATGATTAAACATCGGGAGGATGTAATCATTCAATGTTAGGAAGAGAAAACTTGTCCTCAAGTATTCTATAGAACCTAAGAATCGTCAAAACACGCTCAAAGAAAGAAGAAGTGAAGAAATTGGTGATCAGAAGAATCCACGGCAGCATCACGGCTGACCGTATACCCGATCGCAGACTCCTTTCCTGTACGTGTGAAAATTCATGCACGGCTAACACCACGGTCGACCGTGCTTCGACCATGCGTGGTCTAATTCTGTTTTAAATTAAATAAAACCCTCACTTTTTTTTCTCATTCCAACTCACTTCAAAACACACACACCTTACACACGGCTGAGGAGATCGACCGCACGAAGAAGAACGCTCATTCCTTCAATCTCAATTCCTACTTTCGGTATGATTAACCCTTGCTTTCCTAGCATTCAATTGTGTTTGTATGATGAATTAGGGTTATGAAGAAACCCTAACTAGAATGAATCAAAACTTAAATTGATGCAAACAATCAAAATTGTTCTTGAGTAACAACTTGGAAACGATTGTAGTAGTACCTATCTATGCGTTAATTTAACTTTAAATAATTCTAGGGTTCATTATAAATCTAGGTTATATTTTCATAGAATCATTATTCATATGATATAAATGACATTATTGTCAAATTGAGTGTGATAGTGTTGGATATCAAAACATGTGTTGATGATGATCTTAAAAGTCTAGAACACATATGAACTTTGTGAAAATCTTAATCTAGGTGCAAACTCATTGACACTAAAGAAGAGTGAAAATGTGAAGAACATTAACATCAAAACATCTAAGTATTGATGATAATTAAAGTTTGAAAAACTTGTTGCCTACAATTGAATTATATACTTTGAATTAATTTGAAGTATCATTGTGTAGAAAATGGCAAGAGGAAAGGGAAGGAGCAGTGAACCAAGAAGAAAGGACTCATACGATCCACCGTCAGATCCTACAGAAAGAATCAGTTACAACATTTGGTTTCTCTCTGATCGTCCTATCACTGAAGGAAGAAAATTTGCCCACGATCAAATGCCAGAGCTTATGAGACAATTCAAAACTCTTCAATGGGAATCATTTCTTACTCTTGATGGTCCCATTTATCCATCTCTCATTCGCGAATTTTATGCGAATTTCAATTTTGTGAATAATGAAGTCTCTTTCAATCTTCACGGTACCAATTATCGCTACTCTCTTGTAGATTTTGGGCGCATTCTCCAAGTTCCAACAGATGGTGAAGAATTCTTCAGTTCACATCATCGACTGGAATATCTTCCGAATTTTATCTCCAACAAAACAGCACTGATAGATACACTGTGCAAAGAAAGTGCTCCTCGAGCTGAAATTGAGAGGTCTGGAGTACTGGGAAGACATCTCTCTTCTGATTATGAAGTTTGGAACAAAGTCATTGACTATAACATCTACTGCAGATCAGGAAATCACTCAAATATTCATGCCACTTAATTTTCTCTCTTGTGGTGCTTGGAAAATGGGATCAAAGTGAACATTGCCTATCTAATGGCAACCAGAATGAGTGGAATTATCACCGAAACAACTCGAGGATTGTCTTATGAAATGCATCTAAACAAACTGTTTAGGCACCTCAACATCTCAAGTGATGACTCTCTTCCACTTACTCACAAACCAATCCTACCATCAAAAACAATAAGAGGATCAACCTCCAAGCGAAGAAGAACTTCCAATGATGAAGGAACGAGCAGAGGAGATATTGAGATATCAGATAGTGAAAATGAAGAAGGAAATGAATCGGTGAGAGATCTTGGGGTTAACGCCAAAATGGATAAGATCTATCAAACTCAAATCAAAAGTCTGAAGAAGGAATCAAAGGTGAAGAAATTACTAAAAGGAGTGATCAGAAGCTTGACCTGCAGGTCAGGAAATGAGGAAGATGATGATTCAAGTGAAGAATTCTAATAAGTTCTCATGAAAATGTTTTACTATTTAATGGTTGAATGTTTATGACAACAATGTTCGGAAAACTTTAGTATGAATGTCTAATAAGTATTCGTGTGTGCTTACTACATGTTTTTAATTAGAAGTCCAAGCATGTCAGATTTACACACGGCTGCAGTCACGGTCGACCGCAGGATAAGTCATACATAAACTGACAAACCATTCTGTCTTGTTATGCCAAATAACTTTTCTCAAGTGAGAATTGACCTGTCAATCAAAAGACTTTACTCATTTAACCTACCTTTCCTGTGAAAAAGTAAAGTGATACCTAGTAGGCCTCTATAAAAACTAGTACATTCAACTAAACTCATACTCACCATCACAATCCCTAAAAACCTACAATCAAATTATGAGACAAATTGCAGAAGGAAGAGAAGTGTCAACACATCAACTTTCAACTTATTCGCTGGCCAACTTCTCCAGTGTGAATTGGAATGTCTTTCTCAATCTTCGAGGACCTCTATATCCTCTTCATGTAAATGAATTCTATACAAACTTCCAATTACATGATGATATGAAGATATCATTCACTCTCTATGGCAAAAGCTATTCCTTGATACTTGAAGAATTTGGAAACATCTTGGATGTTCTAAGTAACATAATCAAATTCTTTCTTAACCCAAACTCATTTGATGAGTTTCCGGAATGGTTAGAAAAAGAATGTGTTCTTGAAACACTGAGTGAAGGACCACTCAAATTTGAGTCCGTTAACAAGGAGGGTTTCCTAGTGCATCACCTTGCTTCAACATATGATCTATGACAATAAATCATCTTCATGAATGTATATGGAAAAGGTGAAATACTTTGGAGAATGAATGCAAATGAGGTTACACTCTTGTGGTGTCTCATACACTCATTTAAGGTAAACATTGCATTTCTTATGGTATCAAGAATGCAACAGGCAGCTCAAGAACCTTACTTGAAACTATCTTACGGCCTTCATTTAACTAAACTTTTTGCTCACCTCAAATTAACAACTTCTCATCACTATGCTGCTCAAGTTTCGTCATACCCGATATGTAGAGCATCAACTAGACCATTTTTTGAACCTACTCTTGATAATCCTACAAACTTCAGCCTTCTCTCGATCGCAGGATAAAGCAATATCATCCATGAGAATATTCTGAAAATCGGACGACATCTGAACAGACTTGAAGGAATCATAGGAGAAACTCATCGCTACATTCACCGGGAGACATAGGTCAAGGCAATTTGAAGAATGCCTTCCTATACTATGCTTTTGTGTGCTCTTTGTTGTACTTTTCACATATGCATGTTTCGTGTTTGCTTTGAATAAAATGTGTGCTTGTTATGTTTTAATGTATGTTTTCCAACGTGCACAATTTACGGGGGAGCTTTGCTCTAAGGGCGAGCTTAGTTTTAGGGGGAGCTAACCTTTTTGCTTCGACAAAAGGGGGAGAAAGATGGATACAAGTGATTGTTAACACTTGCGTATTTATAGCAAAATGTCCCTCATCACTTGTATGTTTGTCATCATCAAAAAGGGGGAGAATGTTGGTTGAATGTTGGACAAACTTAAGTATGATTAACTAAAGAATATGTTTTCATGATGACACATACATATGCATAAGTGATGACAGACATCTTAACATAAAACACGCAAGGTCACTAATCCATACTTTATCTTGCAAATTACCAAGTCAAACATAGCTTAAGAATAGAATTAAAAGTTCAGCAACATACACGGTCAAAGGCACGATTGACCGTATATCCAGCTGATCAAGCATATTTTCACGGGGTCAAGATGAACCTACACTTGAGTGCATAGTAGGGTTTAAGGACTAACAACATTCGGACCTCTGACACTTAGTTGTGGATAACCCACATCGGTATCGTTTCGATTCCGACAGGGTGTCCGATTTGAGAGTCCACCAACAACCTAGCATACGAGGTTGAGTGGCCCAAAGACATGAAAGTTTTAGAGTTTGAGACATACCTGAAAGTCTTTAAGATCGTAAAAAACTTTGCTCGTACGATGAATATTTGTATGCTGTGGTTTAAGTATGAGTAAACGAATGAATGTGTATGTGTTTTTAGGGTTTATGAGCTATGTATTTATAGGATCATGAATTATGGTTTCAATAGAATCTCTTTCCTAATTAAATGCAATCTTATCTCAACTGACTTTCGTTATTTAAGGAAAAGAATCCGAATTGATTATACCATACATTCTTCTAGAATGTATGGACCCTCATGCAAGTATACGAAACTCGCATCAAATGGTATAGGTGCATATAGTGCGGCTATACCCGTGCCATATCTCTGACATGGCAATTTACGTGCGGTTTAGGGCTTTGGATGCGTAATCAGCATAGTCTTGCGGATGCGCGTATCATTAAGTCCCCCCAGTTCGATGTTATATACAATGCCAATGAGTGTATAGCATCGAACTAAAAATAGTACCACAAAATAATGCCCGATGATTACATCGAATCATATAATTATTCGATTTGAATATATATTGGTAATACACATAAGATATTATATGCGTGTATGTGTAACCAACCGCCGTATGCATTTAATGCAATATATTCGTATAGTTAAAAAATCATCCTTTCGACTGTAATTCATGTACCCTAGGTGACAGCTGTTACTATTTATCCTAAACATAATGATGAAAACATATGTAACCGCCTGTAGTTGATATCGTACGCCGATTTTGTCAATCATCTTTTTGCAGATTGATACACGTGTACGCTCAGAAATTGATCGTGCTAATTTCAAATTTCCTTTGCCTATAAATAGATAATTCACCCTTTTTGGGTTTTGCACGCTCCTCTCCTATTTCAAACTTTGCTCTTTTTTCGGCAGCCGTTTGCTTTTCCGTTCGTATTTACCCAAAGGTTCGTGCTTTCTATCCTTCATTCTCCTTATTTACGCTTTAAATCTTGCATCCGTCCATCATGTGTTCTGATAAGAACGTGAAGGATATAGAATCTTCTATTATCGAAGCAGAAATTCGCCGTATCATCGATCAATATCCCCCAATTGAGAAATAATCTCCGATTGCCCCTGCCAGTGTAGTGACCCGAACTTTTCCATGTTTATATATATATTAAATGAAATTGTTACTTACATGATTAAGTGTTTCCAACATGTTAAGCAATCAAACTTGTTAAGACTTGATTAATTGAAATAGGTTTCATATAGACAATTAACCACCCAAGTTGACCGGTGATTCACGAACGTTAAAACTTGTAAAAACTATACGATGACATATATATGGTTATATATATATAGTTAACATGATTTTATTATAAGTATGTATCTCATTAGGTATTTTAACAATGAGTTATATACATAAAAATGAGACAATTAATTTAAGAAACAAAACGATATATATAACGATTATCGTTATAACAACGTCTTACTAGGTACATATGAATCATATTAAGATATTGATACACTTGGTTAATTATGTTAAATGATAAGTAAATATATTATTAAGTGTATTAACAATGAAATACATATGTAAAAATAAGACTACTAACTTAATGATTTCGAAACGAGACATATATGTAACGATTATCGTTGTAACGACATTTAACTGTATATATATCATACTAAGATATATTATATATCATAATATCATGATAATATAACAATTAAACATCTCATTTGTTATAATAAATAATAGGTTAACAACATTCAACAAGATCGTTAACCTAAAGGTTTCAAAACAACATTTACATGTAACGACTAACGATGACTTAACGACTCAGTTAAAATGTATATACATGTAGTGTTTTAATATGTATTCATACACTTTTGAAAGACTTCAAGACACTTATCAAAATACTTCTACTTAACAAAAATGCTTACAATTACATCCTCGTTCAGTTTCATCAACAATTCTACTCGTATGCACCCGTATTCGTACTCGTACAATACACAGCTTTTAGATGTATGTACTATTGGTATATACACTCCAATGATCAGCTATTAGCAGCCCATGTGAGTCACCTAACACATGTGGGAACCATCATTTGGCAACTAGCATGAAATATCTCATAAAATTACAAAAATATGAGTAATCATTCATGACTTATTTACATGAAAACAAAATTTCATATCCTTTATATCTAATCCATACACCAACGAACAAAAACACCTACAAACACTTTCATACTTCAATTTTCTTCATCTAATTGATCTCTCTCAAGTTCTATCTTCAAGTTCTAAGTGTTCTTCATAAATTCCAAAAGTTCTAGTTTCATAAAATCAAGAATACTTCCAAGATTGCAAGTTTACTTCCAAGTTTTCTAAATCCATTCCAAGTAATCATCCAAGATCAAGAAACCTTTGTTACTTATAGTAGGTTTTCTTTCTAATACAAGGTAATAATCATATTCAAACTTTAATTCAATTTCTATAACTATAACAATCTTATTTCGAGTGGAAATCTTACTTGAAATTGTTTTCGTGTCATGATTCTGCTTCAAGAACTTTCAAGCCATCCAAGGATCCTTTGAAGCTAGATCTATTTTTCTCATTTCCAGTAGGTTTATCCAAGGAACTTGAGGTAGTAATGATGTTCATAACATCATTCAATTCATACATATAAAGCTATCTTATTCGAAGGTTTAAACTTGTAATCACTAGAACATAGTTTAGTTAATTCTAAACTTGTTCGCAAATAAAAGTTAATCCTTCTAACTTGACTTTTTAAAATCAACTAAACACATGTTCTATATCTATATGATATGCTAACTTAATGATTTAAAACCTGGAAACATGAAAAACACCGTAAAACCGGATTTACGCCGTCGTAGTAACACCACGGGCTGTTTTGGGTTAGTTAATTAAAAACTATGATAAACTTCAATTTAAAAGTTGTTATTCTGGGAAAATGATTTTTATTATGAACATGAAACTATATCCAAAAATTATGGTTAAACTCAAAGTGGAAGTATGTTTTCTAAAATGGTCATCTAGACGTCGTTCTTTCGACTGAAATGACTACCTTTACAAAAATGACTTGTAACTTATTTTTCCGACTATAAACCTATACTTTTTCTGTTTAGATTCATAAAATAGAGTTCAATATGAAACCATAGCAATTTGATTCACTCAAAACGGATTTAAAATGAAGAAGTTATGGGTAAAACAAGATTGGATAATTTTTCTCATTTTAGCTACGTGAAAATTGGTAACAAATCTATTCCAACCATAACTTAATCAACTTGTATTGTATATTATGTAATCTTGAGATACCATAGACACGTATACAATGTTTCGACCTATCATGTCGACACATCTATATATATTTCGGAACAACCATAGACACTCTATATGTGAATGTCGGAGTTAGCTATACAGGGTTGAGGTTGATTCCAAAATATATATAGTTTGAGTTGTGATCTATACTGAGATACGTATACACTGGGTCGTGGATTGATTCAAGATAATATTTATCGATTTATTTATGTACATCTAACTGTGGACAACTAGTTGTAGGTTACTAACGAGGACAGCTGACTTAATAAACTTAAAACATCAAAATATATTAAAAGTGTTGTAAATATATTTTGAACATACTTTGATATATATGTATATATTGTTATAGGTTCGTGAATCAACTAGTGGCCAAGTCTTACTTTCCGACGAAGTAAAAATATGTGAAAGTGAGTTATAGTCCTACTTTTAAAATCTAATATTTTTGGGATGAGAATACATGCAGGTTTTATAAATGATTTACAAAATAGACACTAGTACGTGAAACTACATTCTATGGTTGAATTATCGAAATCGAATATGCCCCTTTTTATTAAGTCTGGTAATCTAAGAATTAGGGAACAGACACCCTAATTGACGCGAATCCTAAAGATAGATCTATTGGGCCTAACAAACCCCATCCAAAGTACCGGATGCTTTAGTACTTCGAAATTTATATCATATCCGAAGGGTGTCCCGGAATGATGGGGATATTCTTATATATGCATCTTGTTAATGTCGGTTACCAGGTGTTCACCATATGAATGATTTTTATCTCTATGTATGGGATGTGTATTGAAATATGAAATCTTGTGGTCTATTGTTACGATTTGATATATATAGGTTAAACCTATAACTCACCAACATTTTTGTTGATGTTTAAAGCATGTTTATTCTCAGGTGAATACTAAGAGCTTCCGCTGTTGCATACTAAAATAAGGACAAGATTTGGAGTCCATGTTTGTATGATATTGTGTAAAAACTGCATTCAAGAAACTGATTTCGATGTAACATATTTGTATTATAAACCATTATGTAATGGTCGTGTGTAAACAGGATATTTTAGATTATCATTATTTGATAATCTACGTAAAGCTTTTTAAACCTTTATTTATGAAATAAAGGTTATGGTTTGTTTTAAAAATGAATGCAGTCTTTGAAAAACGTCTCATATAGAGGTCAAAACCTCGCAACGAAATCAATTAATATGGAACGTTTTTAATCAATAAGAACGGGACATTTCATTTGGTATCCGAGCGTTGGTCTTAGAGAACCAGAATTTTGAATTAGTGTGTCTTATCGAGTTTGTTAGGATGCATTAGTGAGTCTGGACTTCGACCGTGTTTACTTGAAAAATGATTTCTTAACAAATTTTGTTGGAAACTATATATTTTTAACATGTGAATATTATGTGATATATTAATCTCTTAACGTGTTTGATATTATGTGATAGATGTATACCTCTAGAACAAATCTCATTGACTCACCTAATAATAACGAAGAGTCGAATATATATTGGACTGATTCACAAGTTCCCGAAGAAGAACCGGAAGAAGAATCAGAACCGGAAGAAGAATCAGAACCGGAAGAGGAGGAACCGGAGGAGGAAATAGAACCGGTGGGGGAAATAATAAAACGGTTAAGTAAAAGAAAATCCTCAACCAACCGACCAAGGTTAATTATGGTCAATGGTGTTTCCGCCAAGGAAGCAAACTATTGGGAGGATTACCAATTCTCCGATGAATCGGATTCCGACGAGAATTCCGATGATGTTATAGAAATTACCCCAACTGAATTTAAAAAGGTAAAAGAAAATAATAAGGGAAAGGGCATAAAAATAGAGAAATCTAATTCCAACCCCGATGAACTTTATATGTATCCTCAACCCCTGAAGCCCTTAAGTTGTAACAATGACCTGGGAACCTCTAAACCACCAGGTTTTTCTAAACCGTTGTGGAAAACGACAGCTCGTATTAGGGGAACATCATATACCCCTAGAAACTTGGCAAAACGAACCAAAACCGAAGAAGAAGAAACGAGCGAGTCGGAATAAGATAGTTGTATTCGTGTGGTGTAATATATGTAATATAGTGTGCTTATGCTTTATGATATATGTAAAAATTGCTTGTATTAATAAGTATTTTTTTTTTATGAATCTAACTCTTGTCTATTTTACAGTATAAAAACACAAAATGGATAGACAACCCAATATTTTAAGAGACATACCCGAAGACATGATTGATGAAATCTTGTCTAGAGTCGGTCAGAATTCTTCGGCACAACTATTTACGGCGAAATCAGTTTGTAACACATTCGAAGAACGTTCCAAGAATGTCTTGGTTTATAAGAGACTTTCGTTTAAAAGATGGGGGATATCACATTGGGAAACCAATAAGTTACGATGTGTTTACTTTGACGCATATATTGCGGGGAACCCAAATGCTATTTTACGCAACGGGTTAAGAAATTATTTTGACTCAATGTATTCGAATATAGGACTTCATGATTTAGAAAAAGCGGCTAACATGCAACATAAAGAAGCATGCTATGCTTACGGGTTAGTAATGTTCGCTTCTCACCAAAGTGAGAAAAAGAACATCGGGCTACAACTATTAAACAAAACGTTCCCACAAGTGACGGAGTCAGTAATTGGGGTAAGAAATGAGGTTTTAGGTTATTACGAGACTGTTGGTCATTACGTAACCCTCGTCCCTTTGACGACGTTACAACACGCTGTCTTATCAACGGCCATAACGGTTATGTTCCACAAGACCAAGGATGGGAAGTAGTCCTAGTAAAACCAGAATGCATGACTTGTTTCTGGACGTATGAATTACGTGTCTTTATTGCCTTTGCTGAACGACTTGTGTACTAGCTAGAATTATCTTCACAACTATCTTGTATCAAAGTTATTGTGTGCTATATTTCATGCTTTATGTAAAATAAGCGGTATTGTAAGTTTGTAAAATATTGTATAAAAGTTTGAACGCGAAATATTATTATAATCAGTTTTTCATATAGAATTGTAGTAGTTGAATTGTATATTAGCTACTAAGTATGAACTTAACGGGTAGGTACTACCCGAATTTAAACTTATAAAACGCTAATATGAAGAAAAAGCTTTTATAAATGAGTTCATATTATGCTACGAAATACTATTAACTACTCTTAATATTCTGTATGATTAACTTGTTCCATTTGACTATTTTGAAGGAAATGGCACCGACTACTCGACACACCGTGAATATGAATGAAGAGGAATTCTGTACTTTTCTAGCTTCAAACATAGCCGCAGTACAGGCTGCGCTACATACCAACAATAACCTTGGATCTAGCAGTACAGGAAATCGTGTAGGATGCACCTACAAAGAATTCACTGCCTGCAAACCTTTGGAATTTGATGGAACCGAAGGACCGACCGGATTGAAACGGTGGACCGAGAAGGTCGAATCGGTGTTTTCCATAAGTAAGTGTACTGAAGAGGACAAAGTGAAGTACGCTACGCATACCTTCACAGGTTCTGCGTTAACATGGTGGAATACCTATCTAGAGCAAGTGGGACAAGATGATGCGTACGCACTACCGTGGTCAGCATTCAAGCACTTAATGAACGAGAAGTACCGTCCCAGAACCGAGGTCAATAAGCTCAAGACAGAACTTAGAGGGTTACGAACCCAAGGATTTGATATTACCACGTACGAAAGACGATTCACAGAATTGTGCCTATTGTGTCCGGGAGCATTCGAAGATGAGGAAGAGAAGATCGACGCGTTTGTGAAAGGATTACCGGAAAGAATCCAAGAAGATATAAGTTCACACGAGCCCGCCTCCATACAACAGGCATGTAGAATGGCTTACAAACTAGTGAACCAGATTGAGGAAAGAATTAAAGAACAGACGGCTGAAGAGGCCAATGTGAAGCAAGTCAAAAGAAAGTGGGAGGAAAACGGTGATAAGAATCACCAATACAACAACAACAACAGCAATTACAATAATAATCGCAACAATTATCCCAACAATCGCAACATCAATCGCAACTACAACAAACGGCTCAACAACAACAACAACAACAACAACAACAACAACAACAACAACAACAACAACAACAACAGCAACTATAACAATTATCCCAACAACAATAACAACCGCAACAACAACAACAATCAGAAGCAGCTATGCCAAAGGTGTGAAAAGTATCACTCGGGGTTCTGCACCAAATTTTGCAACAAGTGTAAGAGAAATGGTCATAGCGCGGTGAAGTGTGAGGTCTACGGACCAAGGGTTAACAGAACGAAAGGAACAAATGGTGTCGGAATGAGTAATGGCGGAGCAAGTAGTGTCGGAGCAAGTTATGCCAATGTAGTTTGTTATAAATGTGGAAAACCGGGCCACATTATTAGAAATTGCCCGAACCAGGAGAACACGAATGGACAAGGCCGCGGAAGAGTTTTCAATATTAATGCGGCAGAGGCACAGGAAGACCCGGAGCTTGTTACGGGTACGTTTCTTATTGACAATAAATCTGCTTACGTTTTATTTAATTCGGGTGCGGATAGAAGCTATATGAGTAGAGATTTTTGTGCTAAATTAAGTTGTCCATTGACGCTGTTGGATAGTAAATTTTTACTCGAATTAGCAAACGGTAAATTAATTTCAGCAGATAATATATGCCGGAATCGAGAAATTAAACTGGGTAGCGAAATATTTAAGATTGATTTGATACCAGTAGAGTTAGGGAGTTTTGATGTAATAGTTGGCATGGACTGGCTGAAGAAGGTGAAAGCAGAGATCGTATGTTATAAAAATGCAATTCGCATTGTACGAGAAGAAGGAGAACCCTTAATGGTGTACGGAGAAAAGGGCAACATGAAGCTACATCTTATTAGTAATTTGAAGGCACAAAAACTAATAAGAAAAGGTTGCTATGCTGTTCTAGCACACGTCGAGAAAGTACAAACTGAAGAAAAGAGCATCAATGATGTTCCCGTCGCAAAAGAATTTCCCGATGTATTTTCGAAAGAATTACCGGGACTACCTCCACATCGATCTGTTGAATTTCAAATAGATCTTGTACCAGGAGCTGCACCAATAGCTCGTGCTCCTTATAGACTCGCACCCAGCGAGATGAAAGAACTGCAAAGCCAACTGCAAGAACTATTAGAACGTGGTTTCATTCGACCAAGCACATCACCATGGGGAGCTCCTGTTTTGTTTGTCAAGAAGAAGGATGGTACATTTAGGTTATGTATTGACTACAGAGAGTTGAACAAACTTACCATCAAAAACCGTTATCCACTGCCGAGAATTGACGACTTATTTGATCAACTACAAGGCTCGTCGGTTTATTCGAAGATTGATTTACGTTCTGGATATCATCAAATGCGAGTAAAGGAGGATGATATTCCAAAAACTGCTTTTAGGACGCGTTATGGTCATTACGAGTTTATGGTTATGCCGTTTGGATTGACTAACGCACCAGCTGTGTTCATGGACCTTATGAACCGAGTGTGTGGGTCATATCTTGACAAGTTTGTCATTGTTTTCATCGATGACATACTTATTTACTCAAAGAATGATCAAGAGCACGAAGAACATTTGAGAAAAGTGCTAGAAGTATTGAGGAAAGAAAAACTGTACGCTAAGTTTTCAAAGTGTGCATTTTGGTTGGAAGAAGTTCAATTCCTCGGTCACATAGTGAACAAAGAAGGTATCCAGGTGGACCCGGTAAAGATCGAAACCGTTGAAAAGTGGGAAACCCCAAAAACTCCGAAGCATATACGTCAATTTTTAGGATTGGCTGGTTACTACAGAAGATTCATCCAAGATTTCTCCAAAATCGCAAAACCCTTGACTGCATTAACGCATAAAGGGAAGAAATTTGAATGGAAGGATGAACAAGAGAAGGCGTTTCAATTATTGAAGAAAAAGCTAACTACGACACCTATATTGTCATTGCCTGAAGGGAATGATGATTTTGTGATTTATTGTGACGCATCAAAGCAAGGTCTCGGTTGTGTATTAATACAACAGACGAAGGTGATTGCTTATGCGTCTAGACAATTGAAGATTCATGAGCAAAATTATACGACGCATGATTTGGAAATAGGCGCGGTTGTTTTTGCATTAAAGACTTGGAGGCACTACTTATATGGGGTCAAAAGTGTTATATATACCGACCACAAAAGTCTTCAACACATATTTAATCAGAAACAACTGAATATGAGGCAGCGTAGGTGGATTGAATTGTTGAATGATTACGACTTTGAGATTCATTACCACCCGAGGAAGGCAAATGTGGTAGCCGACGCCTTGAGCAGAAAGGACAGAGAACCCATTCGAGTAAAATCTATGAATATAATGATTCACACTAACCTTACTACTCAAATAAAGGAGGCGCAACAAGGATTTTTAAAAGAGGGAAATTTAAAGGATGAAATACCCAAAGGATCGGAGAAGCATCTTAATATTCGGGAAGACGGAACCCGGTATAGGGCTGAAAGAATTTGGGTACCAAAATTTGGAGATATGAGAGAAATGGTACTTAGAGAAGCTCATAAAACCAGATACTCAATACATCCTGGAACGGGGAAGATGTGCAAGGATCTTAAGAAACATTTTTGGTGGCCAGGTATGAAAGCCGATATTGCTAAATATGTAGGAGAATATTTGACATGTTCTAAGGTCAAAGCTGAACATCAGAAACCATCAGGTCTACTACAACAACCTGAAATCCCGGAATGGAAATGGGAAAACATTACCATGGATTTCATTACTAAATTGCCAAGGACTGCAAGTGGTTATGATACTATTTGGGTAATAGTTGATCATCTCACCAAGTCAGCACACTTCCTGCCAATAAGAGAAGATGACAAGATGGAGAAGTTAGCACGACTGTATTTGAAGGAAGTCGTCTCCAGACATGGAATACCAATCTCTATTATCTCTGATAGGGATGGCAGATTTATTTCTAGATTCTGGCAGACATTACAGCAAGCATTGGGAACTCGTCTAGACATGAGTACTGCCTATCATCCACAAACTGATGGGCAGAGCGAAAGGACGATACAAACGCTTGAAGACATGCTACGAGCTTGTGTTATTGATTTCGGAAATAGTTGGGATCGACATCTACCGTTAGCAGAATTTTCCTACAACAACAGCTACCATTCAAGCATTGAGATGGCGCCATTTGAAGCACTTTATGGTAGAAAGTGCAGGTCTCTGATTTGTTGGAGTGAAGTGGGGGATAGACAGATTACGGGTTCGGAGATAATACAAGAAACTACCGAGAAAATCATCCCAATTCAACAAAGATTGAAAACCGCCCAGAGTCGACAAAAGAGCTACGCGGACAGTAAAAGAAAAGATATAGAGTTTGAAATTGGAGAAATGGTCATGCTTAAGGTTTCACCTTGGAAAGGCGTTGTTCGATTTGGTAAACGGGGGAAACTAAATCCAAGGTACATTGGACCATTCAAGATTATAGATCGTGTCGGACCAGTAGCTTACCAACTGGAGCTACCTCAACAACTCGCGGCTGTATATAACACTTTCCACGTCTCAAATTTGAAGAAATGTTTTGCTAAAGAAGATCTCACTATTCTGTTGGACGAAATCCAAATCAATGAAAAACTTCAATTCATTGAAGAACCCGTCGAAATAATGGATCGTGAGGTTAAGAGACTTAAACAAAACAAGATACCGATTGTTAAGGTTCGATGGAATGCTCGTAAAGGACCCGAGTTCACCTGGGAGCGTGAAGATCAGATGAAGAAGAAATACGCGCATTTATTTCCAGAAGATACGTCAACACCTCCAACTGCTTAAAATTTCGGGACGAAATTTATTTAACGGGTAGGTACTGTAGTGACCCGAACTTTTCCATGTTTATATATATATTAAATGAAATTGTTATTTACATGATTAAGTGTTTTCAACATGTTAAGCAATCAAACTTGTTAAGACTTGATTAATTGAAATAGGTTTCATATAGACAATTGACCACCCAAGTTGACCGGTGATTCACGAACGTTAAACTTGTAAAAACTATACGATGACATATATATGGTTATATATATAGTTAACATGATTTTATTATAAGTATGTATCTCATTAGGTATTTTAACAATGAGTTATATACATAAAAATGAGACTATTAATTTAAGAAACTCGAAAACGATATATATAACGATTATCGTTATAACAACGTCTTACTAGGTACATATGAATCATATTAAGATATTGATACACTTGGTTAATTATGTTAAATGATAAGTAAATATATTATTAAGTGTATTAACAATGAAATACATATGTAAAAATAAGACTACTAACTTAATGATTTCGAAACGAGACATATATGTAACGATTATCGTTGTAACGGCATTTAACTGTATACATATCATACTAAGATATATTATATATCATAATATCATGATAATATAACAATTTAACATCTCATTTGTTATAATAAATAATGGGTTAACAACATTCAACAAGATCGTTAACCTAAAGGTTTCAAAACAACATTTACATGTAACGACTAACGATGACTTAACGACTCAGTTAAAATGTATATACATGTAGTGTTTTAATATGTATTCATACACTTTTGAAAGACTTCAAGACACTTATCAAAATACTTCTACTTAACAAAAATGCTTACAATTACATCCTCATTCAGTTTCATCAACAATTCTACTCTTATGCACCCGTATTCGTACTCGTACAATACAAAGCTTTTAGATGTATGTACTATTGTATATACACTCCAATGATCAGCTATTAGCAGCCCATGTGAGTCACCTAACACATGTGGGAACCATCATTTGGCAACTAGCATGAAATATCTCATAAAATTACAAAAATATGAGTAATCATTCATGACTTATTTACATGAAAATAAAATTTCATATCCTTTATATCTAATCCATACACCAACGACCAAAAACACCTACAAACACTTTCATTCTTCAATTTTATTCATCTAATTGATCTCTCTCAAGTTCTATCTTCAAGTTCTAAGTGTTCTTCATAAATTTCAAAAGTTCTAGTTTCATAAAATCAAGAATACTTCCAAGATTGCAAGTTTACTTCCAAGTTTTCTAAATCCATTCCAGATAATCATCCAAGATCAAGAAACCTTTGTTACTTACAGTAGGTTATCTTTCTAATACAAGGTAATAATCATATTCAAACTTTAATTCAATTTCTATAACTATAACAATCTTATTTCGAGTGGAAATCTTACTTGAAATTGTTTTCGTGTCATGATTCTGCTTCAAGAACTTTCAAGCCATCCAAGGATCCTTTGAAGCTAGATCTATTTTTCTCATTTCCAGTAGGTTTATCCAAGGAACTTGAGGAAGTAATGATGTTCATAACATCATTCTATTCATACATATAAAGCTATCTTATTCGAAGGTTTAAATTTGTAATCACTAGAACATAGTTTAGTTAATTCTAAACTTGTTCGCAAATAAAAGTTAATCCTTCTAACTTGACTTTTAAAATCAACTAAACACATGTTCTATATCTATATGATATGCTAACTTAATGATTTAAAACCTGGAAACACGAAAAACACCGTAAAACAGGATTTACGCCGTCGTAGTAACACCGCGGGCTGTTTTGGGTTAGTTAATTAAAAACTATGATAAAATTTGATTTAAAAGTTGTTATTCTGGGAAAATAATTTTTATTATGAACATGAAACTATATCCAAAAATTATGGTTAAACTCAAAGTGGAAGTATGTTTTCTAAAATGGTCATCTAGACGTCGTTCTTTCGACTGAAATGACTACCTTTACAAAAATGACTTGTAACTTATTTTTCCGACTATAAACCTATACTTTTTCTGTTTATATTCATAAAATAGAGTTCAATATGAAACCATAGCAATTTGATTCACTCAAAACGGATTTAAAATGAAGAAGTTATGGGTAAAACAAGATTGGATAATTTTTCTCATTTTAGCTACGTGAAAATTGGTAACAAATCTATTCCAACCATAACTTAATCAACTTGTATTGTATAGTATGTAATCTTGAGATACCATAGACACGTATACAATGTTTCGACCTATCATGTCGACACATCTATATATATTTCGGAACAACCATAGACACTCTATATGTGAATGTCGGAGTTAGCTATACAGGGTTGAGGTTGATTCCAAAATAGATATAGTTTGAGTTGTGATCAATACTGAGATACGTATACACTGGGTCGTGGATTGATTCAAGATAATATTTATCGATTTATTTCTGTACATCTAACTGTGGACAACTAGTTGTAGGTTACTAACGAGGACAGCTGACTTAATAAACTTAAAACATCAAAATATATTAAAAGTGTTGTAAATATATTTTGAACATACTTTGATATATATGTATATATTGTTATAGGTTCGTGAATCAACCAGTGGCCAAGTCTTACTTCCCGACGAAGTAAAAATCTGTGAAAGTGAGTTATAGTCCCACTTTTAAAATCTAATATTTTTGGGATGAGAATACATGCAGGTTTTATAAATGATTTACAAAATAGACACAAGTACGTGAAACTACATTCTATGGTTGAATTATCGAAATCGAATATGCCCCTTTTTATTAAGTCTGGTAATCTAAGAATTAGGGAACATACACCCTAATTGACGCGAATCCTAAAGATAGATCTATTGGGCCTAACAAACCCCATCCAAAGTACCGGATGCTTTAGTACTTCGAAATTTATATCATATCCGAAGGGTGTCCCGGAATGATGGGGATATTCTTATATATGCATCTTGTTAATGTCGGTTACCAGGTGTTCACCATATGAATGATTTTTATCTCTATGTATGGGATGTGTATTGAAATATGAAATCTTGTGGTCTATTGTTACGATTTAATATATATAGGTTAAACCTATAACTCACCAACAATGTTTATTCTCTGCTGATTCTTCCCGAGGAAGACAAATTTTATAAGTCTTGACTTAATCTTCCACTTCCATCTCGCGTTTATCCCAATGTCCCCTTAGTTCTTGGCTGCATTTCAACCCACTGGACGCATTCTGATAAGCATCCTGTTATAATTAAGAACAAAAGGGTATATCCCTTTTTTTACTTGCATTACCTTAGGTGTATGTTTAATTACTTTTTTCTCATACTTGTATTTACTCGTGTATTTGCAGAGATGGATTTGAACGAGTTTATGATGTTAAAGACGTCCGACGACGTTGCCTATGGACAGAAAGATTTGTATGATACTGACTCCGATGTTCCACCAGAAATTATCAAGGCGTCAACTATTCTAGCTGCCCTCGCAACCTCGAAGTGCAGGACAACTAGCCTGCGTCAAGAGAGAAGCCGACGTGTCTTCCTTTGTTGAAATTCAGTGATCCCCTGTTGTTGACACTTCGAAAGCGGCCGGAAAAAGGCCAATTATAGGTAAGTACCCCTTATGCTCTATTTAAGAACAATTTATTATTTATTTATTCATTATTATATATATATATATATATATATATATATATATATATATATATATATATATATATATATATATATATATATATATATATATATTATCGCAATTCCTTATGTTGTAGATATTAGCAATCAGATTGAAATTGACTAAGAGGTCCAATCTGACAACCGTGCTCCTGCTCCAAAAACCCAAGAATCCCAGACTGTTCCAAATTCTCCCGTTATTCGTCAATCAACTGTAGATCCAAATCTTTCCTGCAAGCTTCCACCTTTCCAAAGGCGCACCGACCTGTATTCGGATGCCCCTTCACTTTTATACTAGTCGCAACAAGCGTGCTCGACTCAACATTCCGACCAACTTTTCTTTATCCCCTGACATGGATCTGGATTATTTTGAGGAGTTTTTTAAGATATCTGTCCCCACTTTTACTCAACAATTTTCACATCTTGGTGCATGCGCTCCTTCTAGTCTTGCTACGAAGTTTGAGCATCTTTCTCCTGAGCAAGATCTTTTTGTTGATACGCAGGACACCATGTTCAATCTTGCCAAAGATATTAGCCACCTGAAACAGAAATTCAATTCCATAATTCTTGGTCATAAACATATGTCGCGTGAGCAAAGGGAGTTTGCCAAGCTTGACGCTGAGAAACAACGGATATCTGAACAACTTCATCAGGAGGTTGCTGCCCGTTTAAAGGTGGAGGGTAGGAATACTCATCTTGAGGGTGAGTGCCAGCGTTTATTGAATGAAATTAAGCGTTCGGAAACAGTTCGTGCTGATCTTGAGTCCCAAGTGAATCATCTATCCCTGCAGCTTGGCACTCTGTCATCTGAGAATTTCCAGTTTAAAAAGCATCTCGAGGAGCTGAACGCGGAGCACCAAACCATTATTAGTGAGCATGATGATCTGAAGTCCAAATGCTCAAGCCTCTAAACTGAATGCTCAAGCCTCAAAACTGAATACTCGACCTTAAGATCTGGTCTTCCTGAGATTGCAAAGCATATCCTGGCTTGCCCGAGTATTCGCATTCCATTTGGTCAGGCTATAGCTGCTGCATGTGCTTATGAGCGATCGCGCTTTTAGGATATTGCGAAGTCAAACCTTGCTGTACCGGATATTATTTTGACACTAATTTCGGATGAACTTGTGGAGGATGCTGACGGAAAGTGCACTGAGGCCTATGAGGATTTTGCAAATTTAAGGATTCCTCGTTTGGAGGAATTGGCTGAAAATGGGAGCTTTTCATCCCGTCAAGTGGTTGATGATGCGCTTGCGTAGGTTAGCAAGCGGTTTGGGTTGGAGGGGCAGTGATTGTCTGCTTCCCCATTTGTTGTTTTTCTCCAGCGAGGGATGGGCCTGGCAGTTTAAGGGTTTCGCATCCCTATATCTATATTTTTGTTTTTTGTTTTAAAAGCGGGATATACGTCTGGTCGTTGTGGACGAGGATTGTATATTCTCCTTAGTGTAGGGCACCGTTCCAATTAAGCCACCCCTAGTATATTAGTAGGAAATAATTATATTAAACGATATGCGGAAGAGTAGAATTTTATCCTTTTTAGGTATCTACATTTTCTTATACGATGTTGCAGTATAAGAGATTTTCTGTTTGCTAAAGGCATTTTGATATAAGTATTATTCTACTTATCGTTAAACTTTTCGTATGGATATTTTAATATATTTTGCTATATGCTCTTATACTTGTTTGCAAATTTATAAGCGGTTTATTTGCATTTGTATTTATATACGCATTATAGCATATGAATAAATGTCATTCGTATATGACGGGAGCGACCCTTCTATATACGCATGATCCTTTTATTCTTACATCTTATCAAAGCAAACCAATGCTTATACATATTATACTCTTGAGTTTAAAATTATTTTTACGCATTGATAAACCAATATCAAATCCGTCTATATAAGCAACCCAATGCTTATTTCAAGAGTCTTCCGGACAATCCAATGTCCGTGATACTAACAAGTAACCAAACTTGTATTTTATAGTCACGACTTTGTAAGTCTCCGTCTTGCGCGGTATACAAGCGTTTGAAACAAACCAATGTTTTACTACTGTTACCATTAAAAATAGTATTAGTAACCAAACTAAACTATGCCACTTGAGACCCGGAGTGTGTCCCTGTGCAGCTTAAGGGGCATGCAATTAATCAAAATGTAAAAATGCACAATTTATGGGCTTAAATTGCATGATTCAATTTATTATGAAAAATAATTCAAATGACAGAAATAGAAACATAACAAAATTTCAACAGATGTCTGGGTGATCAATCCTACTGTTGCTATCTTTTGCTTTTTTGCGCCGTTTATTTTTACGCATGCAAGGCGCATCCTGTCAGTTTACTTTCAAGCCCGTGTGCTCCTTTTTGTTGTATTTCCCAGTAACCATATTATCTGGGTCATTCACCACGCAATCATTTCTTGGATTTTTATTATTCTTTTTCCTTACCGCCTTTAACCTGGCAGTGCCATCGTTTATTTGTATTTTAACCCAATGTTGCTTTCGTGGCATTTTTCTTTTTGACTCTCTTTCACTTGCCTCAATCTTTTCAAGAACTATCTTCAGAGGTTTTTCGTTGGTATGGTGTTTATCCCACCAATCACTCGATTGTCATTGTTTTAAATGCCATGAACCTCCTCTTCCTGACAACCATGTTTGAATGATGTCAGTAGATGTTCGGGTGCGCACGCTTTGCTTTCTAGCAAGCTCTTTGGGCGCATCATTCTTTACTGCTGTAATGATTTTTAACACTGTGCGCAAGCTGTTTTTTGGCTTTATATGTGCGCGCACCCCTGCATTTTGCTTGTGCATCATAAGCGGTCCTTCTTTGGCATTAGGTAATCTTTCTACCCTTGCATGTGCTGCTTCTTTCTTGTTCCTTGGATTGCGATGTTTCGCTAAACCCATGATGCGGGTGCGGATCTTTTTTCCACGTTTTCTTTTGATTTCCTTGTTCATTTTAACACTTTTTCTAAGGTTTTCCAAACCCTGCATCTTATAATAATGTATAATATCTTTAAAACAGGTAATTACAACGTAGTTTTATGCCCCCGTATTACGTAATTAAGCACATATCTTAATTGTTTACACTTTTTAAAGTAAGTAACTTTTATTGAAAAGCAAATTGACGCTTTTTTTTCTTCTAAAAACTTGCAACATCAAATATCGAATTAAAATATTTGCGTACCTGTGAGCATAGCGTTTCTTCGATTATCTGAGCCATCCGCTATTTACTTGACTCTGCATCTTTGCGTCCCCGCCTTATGCCTTTTTCTATTGCTTTTTATTTCCTATCCACTTCCGATTTTATGGTTGCGACTCCCCACTTTGTTGGGAATCTTAATAGGCTATGTATTGTGGATGGTATGGCACCTAGCGTTTGCAAGGTGTTCCTGTTTAATAGTGCGTTATGCTCAGCTTTTGACTTGACTACAGCAAATTCAATCTCAACATTCCTTTTCTTTTTACCATTGTTGTCGTCTCGTAATTCTAACCCAACTCTAACCGTCCCTAATGACGGGACCATTCCACCAGCAAAATCAAACAAAGTAACTGCTTTCTTTTTAGCTGCGACTTAACTGTTCTAGGTAGCGACATATAGAAATGTTCATACATGATATCTACGTCACAGCCAGTGTCTACACACAACCCCTTAAGTTCCTGATTGCAACTTTTGATGTATCCTTTAACTATCACATGTTTGTTGAACCACACCCTTTCACTTGCTTCAAATGAGATTTTTACCTTTTTCCAACCTTTGACCTTTTTCGTTTCTATCATTACGTTCTCACTTGTTACAATATTTATGGTTTTGTCTGCTTCTCCTGCTTTTGATTTGCTTTTCTTTTGCCACGGGTATTCTTTTTCCTGTCTTGACCTATTGCCCTATGCTTTAGCCGATTTCTTTAAATGCTGCAACCTTCCCCTTTTCAGTTCTGCGACCACCTTCTCGATTAACTACCGACACTTATTAGTTTCGTGACCAAAGTCGTCATGAAAGTCGCAAAATTTGGTTTTGTCCTTTTTTGCATAATCGGGTAGCGGTGCTGGAGCTTCGAATGTTTTACACACTGACTCAGTTGCCAATATTTCCTTTGGTGTTTTGCTGAGGTCTTTTATGATTGCATAATTATCATCGTGGACGCTCTTGCTTCTGTAATTGCCACCTCCTCTGTTGTTGTTGTACCGACAGTACTTATTGTTGTTATTGTAACTTCCGCCTTTTAGAGGGCTATTATTATTATTATACCTCTTTGCGGATCCAGAGTTCTTGCCCTGATCGCGATGGTGATCATCATCATTATTTCTACCCAGGTAGCTCTTTCCGCAATTTTGCGTTATATCTTCTTGCGCCAGCATGTAATCATGTGCTTCCTTTATTGCTTCCGCAAATGTTTGTGGAACCTTCCTTCGCAACCTCTGCCACAAAGACAGGTGCTTTTCTGTATCAAGGCAGTGTATAAATCCTGACACCTTTTGGCTTTCTGGTAGATCTGGTATTTTAGCCACTTCCTTTGTGTACCTATCAATAATCTCACCCCAAGGATTCTTTGGGTTTTTGCTTTATATCGTGGCATTCCACATGCGTTCTTCCTCGTGCACGCAGACTATGAAAATTAAGTAGAAACCAGAATCTTAAGTCTGCATAACCTGTTATGCTTCTGGGAGTTATATTGTTGAACCAGTCCCGCGCCACTCCTTGCAGCACAATTGGTAGCATATGACATGCTACCGCGTCTCCCCAATTGTGGGTTCTTGCCGTTCCCTCAAACCTTTGTAGGAAATCATCAGGGTCAGACAACCGGTCGTAACTTCCTAATGTTAGCAGTATTACAGGTGCTTGAGGAGCCACCTCTAGAGATTGCCTTGCTTTATGCCCTTGCATTACTGCGAACCAGTTTTGCATAAACTCCTGGAATTGCGCTGGCTCATTGAGTGCTTGCGCTAGGTGCGGGGGTGCAACTTGGTGCAATTGTGAAATAAAATTATTCTAGCTGCTTGGCTCCAGCGGGTTATAAGGCGCACTCCCCTGATCATCCTGATGTTGAGTTTGCGTTAACCCACCAACATTTAGTTGGGGTGGTGCATATGTCATCTTTGCATGTAGTGGTGCTATTGTAATATACGAATCATCTAGGTTTCTCAAACCCAATCTTCTAATTTCTTCCTGCGCACTCGCCGGGGTAACCCTCAAAGTTTGAGTTTCTGGTTCCACCGTTGTGATAATTGGGATTGTTCCTACATACGTAGTTTTTGCTATTAGCTTGACACCACTTGGCAGAGATTCATACCCGTCGTCTGTTTCTTTAGAGCGTATATAGTCAGTGTTGGCTGGAGATCCGAAACTTATTTTTTCCGGAGACTTCATGCGCCCCGTTTTCGTTTCTTTGAAACGTACATAGCTAGTTTCTACTGCTGTGGGCGTATCTTCCCCACCACTCTGCAGCCATTCACTTTCTGTCCTTGCCGTGGTCAGAGGAACCGTTTTTTCCGTCTCGGCTCTTGTCGGCCTCGTTAGGATAGCTTCTGTCGAAGGAGGTTTTGACACCTTTTTCCCTTCTACCACAGATGCCTGTTTTGATGTTTGTGCAGGTGTTCATTGACCTGTAAATGTCTGAAAAGTCAGCTTCGAACATTTGTTGCCAGCCATTGATCTGAATTAGGTGAATAACCTGAAATTGGCCGATTAGTGTGAACAAAAAATATTTTATGGAAAACACAAAAACGAATTATATTCAATATGAATTCCCTTCTCGTTTGTTCATATAACCGGTCCCACGGATGGCCAAATGATCATGCATATTTTCACGGGGTCAAGATAAACCTACGCTTGAGTGCATAGTAGGGTTTAAGGACTAACAACATTAGGACCTCCGACACTTAGTCGTGGATAACCCACATCGGTATCGTTTTGATTCCGACAGGGTGGCCAATTTGAGACTCCACCAACAACCTAGCATACGAGGTTGAGTGGCCCAAAGACATGAAGGTTTTATAGTTTAAGACATACTTGAAAGTCTTTAAGATCGTAAGAAGCTTTGCTCATACGATGAAGATTTGTATGCTGTGGTTTACGTATGAGTAAACGAATGAATGTGTATGCGTTTTTAGGGTTTATGAGCTATGTATTTATAGGCTCATGAATTATGGTTTCAATAGAATCTCTTCCCTAATTAAATGCAATCTTATCCCAACTAACTTTCATTATTTAAGGAAAAGAATCCGAATTGATTATACCATACATTCTTCTAGAATGTATGGACCCTTATGCAAGTATACGAAACTCACATCAGATGGTATAGGCGCATATAGTGCGGCTATACCCGTGCCATATCTCTGCAATGGCAATTTACGTGTGGTTTAGGGTTTTGGATAAGTAATCTGCATAGTCTTGCGGATGTGCGTATCATTACCAGTCGTGAAACCCCAAACTGAAATGCAACGCAGTTTTTTAAAAACAAGTTGTACGTGTAAAGACCCGTCCTAATCCATCCGGACGAAGTCCATATCGATTATAAACGATTCACAACAGTTGATTACATCTCGAGGTACTTGATCTCTATATGATACATTTTACAAACATTGCATTCGTTTTTGAAAAAGACAAACTTTCATTTCATCGAAAGTTGACGACATACATACCATTTTATAATATATTCTAATTATAAATGACTTGATAATAATCTTGATGAACTTAACGACTCGAATGCAACGTCTTTTGAAATATGTCATAAATGACTCCAAGTAATGTCTCTAAAATGAGCAAATGTACAGCAGAAGATTTCTTTCGTACCTGAGAATAAACATGCTTTAAAGTGTCAACCAAAAGGTTGGTGAGTTCATTAGTTTATCATAAATAATCAATTCATAATTTTAATAGACCACAAGATTTCATATTTCCATTTCTCATAAACATACGTCCCATGCATAGAGACAAAAATATCATTCATATGGATTGAACACCTGGTAACCGACATTCACAATGTGCATATAAGAATATCCCCATAATTCCGGGATCCTCCTTCGGACATGATATAAATTTCGAAGTACTAAAGCATCCGGTACTTTGGATGAGGCTTGTTGGGTCCGATAGATTTATCTTTAGGATTCGCGTCAATTAGGAACAGAACCTCTCGTCTGCCTAATTCTTAGGTTACCAAGCTAAAAGGGGTGATATTCGGTTTAATAATCCAACCATAGAATGTAGTTTTGAGTACTTGTGTCTATTTCGTAAAACATTTATAAAAGCAGCGCATGTATTCTCAGTCCCAAAAATATATATAAAAAGGGAGCAAATGAAACTCACCATACTGTATTTCCTAGTAAAAATACATATAACATCATTGAACAAGTGCAGGGTTGACCTCGGATTCACGAACCTATATTATTCATATACATATTAAAACATATACTAGTATTTGAATAAGTTTATATATATTAATGATCATACTAATTATATTATGTGTTATATAGATAAGCTTAATATATTTAATTTATATATTTCACATAACTAATATTCATTATCATATAGTAATAATACTCATTTATATTGAGGTTTATATATATAAAAAATATTTATTCATTGGTTGATATATTTATATCTAGCTAAGTTAATATCATTTTAATAACAAGAATATAATGATATGTAATATTAATATTATTATAACGTATTTTTATATAAAAAAATATCTATTTGTAATAATACTAAAACGATAAGGATGATAATACTAATGATAGTAATAACAATAATAGTGTTAATTTTTAATAATAATAACTTTACTAATTTTGATAAAAATGATAGTTTTAAATAAATAAATAAAAATTAATAATAACTTAAGTGATAATACTAATAATCATAATATTTATGATAATAATATTAATGATAATCATAATAATAATAATCATACTTATTCTATTAATAATAACTAAGTTAATGATCATAATTAAGACAATGATAATATTTGCATTAATAGTAATACTAGTTAATAATAATAATAATAAATACGTATAAAGTTATTAATAGTAATTCTAATAGTATAATATTAGTAGTAATAGTAATAATGATATTAATTATTTTAACGATGATAATGATCCTAATATTAATGTTATAAATAATTAACATAACCATAATTGTAATAAAAATATAGTGCTACCTTTTAAAGAATCGTTTTTAAAAATAAGACATCCTCGCCCGAGATTGAACCCAAGACCTCTTGCTTAACCACACCAACCTCTAAACCATCCCTCTATTTCAGTTTTTGCGAAAATTATAACTCCCCTAAATATATAATTCGATTATATTATTTGTCTTCCCATTCTCCTTTAAACAATTGGGCTTGTTCCGGCCCAACAACCCTATCCCCACGGCCCAGCAACAAAATTAATTCCCCTTGGCCCAACAGGGTCTCGGCCCAACATAAATGATTAAATGATTGTTTCATTTTCGAACGGCAGAAAAAAAATGAAGCATATACTCATCTCCACCTCATCTTCCACTATCATAAAACATCATCATCATTTTTCTCTTTCGTGTGTCACTATACATCAATATCTTTATCCTTTCTTTGTCCCTTAGAGAAAGAAAATAAATGAAACAGCAATAAGCGATGTCTGTTAGGTCTGTGCCTCAGCGAACTAAAAAAGAAAAAGTATATATATAGCGATAATATTGGTGGTGATTTATTGGTCGTTTAAACGAAAAAAGTAAACAGCTGCAGTAGCGACGATTGAAACAGAAAATTGGAAATAGCAGGTACTCGATTCCTTTTTCATCTTCTCATATCCATAGTAATAGTTGCAGGTTTGTATTGGTTTTGTTTTGTTAGTTTTCGAGTAGGGATATATGTAAAAATCGTTGATGACAAGAGGTGGTTGTTTATGGTGAAGATATACAACAGAACCAAAACAGAAAACGTATGGCAGCATTAGCAGTTTATTAAAGTGATCGTTGGTGTTTAATTGGGTGATTGTCGTTTGTGGTTTCCACAGAAACAGAAGAAAATAAAAATGCAGGTGGTTGTGGTGGTTGTTCCCGGTGGTGGTTCGCGGTTTGAGAAGAAAGGTGGTTTTCGATTATGAGAGAGAGAGGAGAGAGATAGGTGACTATGGTGGTTTTATGTAGTTGTCGATGGTGGAAGTGAAGTGCTTGTGATGGTTACTTTGTTGATGGCCGAACAGTGATGGTTCTAATGATCATCGAGGTGGCGAGGTTCCTCGGTGGTGATTGTGGTGATATGTTTAAATGGGTTTTTAAATTTGATTGAGGATGGTGTATGGTAGTAATAGAATTAGGAGGGAGATGAGTGAGAAGGAAGGTGAAAGAATTCCTAAACTCATAATTGGATTGTCTTACAAAGCAATGTGGACATTGAATTAATCATACAGCAAGGACTGAGATAAAAAAAATTATAAATAAAAGTGGATGGTTTGTTGTGTTATGTGATTGATTTTCTAATTGGTACGACATTAGAGATCATAAAACAAATTACAGAAAGTTTGAAAACGATTGGGATCTGAATTTGATTCCCTTATGTATAAATATGTATTTATCTATATTTATATATATTTTTACTATATTTATATATATGTATTGGAATACACGTACTGTATTCGGAGTATGTATATGTATATGTATCTGATTGTGATATGTATTAATAAATATATACATGTATTAATAATAATATAATATAATATTAATACTAATTACAAGTTTATATATAATGATAAAGTTAATAATAATGATAATAATAATATTAGTAATAATAATGCTATAACAACTTTTTAACTTATTATTTAATTTAATATATTAATATTACAATTTGTTAATTATATCTCATTTATAATATATATAATAATATTGAATATTGAATATTTATAAATTATATACTACTATATACATATAGTATTAATTTTTCATAGAAGATAATATAGATTCATTTTAAATTACGCTTAATTATTTTTGTAGCTCATTTTACATATTTAGTTCAAATGTTTAAATTATATTTTATAATTTCAAATTATTATATATATACTTATATTTACATATATTTATATGTATATATATATATACATATATACATATTTATTTACAAACTATGGTTCGTGAATCGTCGGGAATAGTCAAAGGGTAAGTGATGACATGAATATAGATTTTAAAACTTTCGAGACTCAACATTACAGATTTTGCTTATCGTATTGGAAACATATAAAGATTAAAGTTTAAATTTGATCGGAAATTTTCGGGTCATCACAGTACCTACCCGTTAAAGAAATTTCGTCCCGAAATTTGATCGAGGTCGTCATGGCTAACTATAAAAATGTTTTCATGACGAATATGAGTTGATAAATAGAGTTTTATCATTATTGAGTAATATAGATAAAACAATTTGATTACGCGAAGAGTACGAGTGAAATGAGAAAGACATGTTTCATCATAATTTTCGACTAGTCATGGTTGAATTCCGGAATTCAAGGGATTTAAAGAAAATCTTGAAGATCTATAAGATCTGATTCTTCGGGATTTATGGAAATTAAGATCTCTTTAATTAAATACGGTGATCTGCCCCGATTACTACGTCTGATATTTCCTTTATAAATTTACCTTTCCCGTTCCATTTAGTTTCACCACTTCTATACTCAATTCCCAAATTCAAAAGATTTATGAAAATGCTTAATCCTGTTATGATCCTTGTTCTTATTCTAACTATCGCAATGATCGTTCTTCTTTTCCAACTCCCACCTGAAGAATCTGTTTATTTCTATTATGCTCTAGGGATTATTGTATTTATAATCCTCCCGTGTCTTTATATTGCTATACGTACTGATATCCACGGTTTGTAATTTCGGTGTTGTCATTGGGCTTTTTATTTTCTCTTATATTTTGGATCTCTTTGCCTTTTTATTATCCTCCCGACCTCTAGTAAAGCGAGTAATAGTTCAGAATTCGTAAGTATGGAATTTCGGATAAACATTATGTTCTAAATAAGAAAGAAGGTATTAGCACGATTTGATTTGTCAAATTATCAAAATCACTGAGTATAGAACTATCAAGAATATATATTTTTGATATGTTCAGAAGTTACGCAGAATGAAAGAGTTATGTAACATGGCACGTGATGATGTTATGATCTGTGAACCATCACGTCTCATTAGAAACTCAGCATGACTTACTGTAATATAATCACGTTGATCAAGTGTCATTATATTATACTAACTCACGCATCAATTTCCAACACTACTCCAGAAATCATTCATAATTTAAACTCGAATTTTAATGAAATTTAGAAACTAAAATGGTTTTCTTTATGATGTAATACGGATAGCACGAAGAGATAACTAATTTCGAAAAAGAAGAGTTATGAAAATATCCTCAAAAATATCGAAGATATTTATGATGATATTTTGAGATTTCTAAGTTCGATGGTTGATGAAGAAAGATTTTCCGCAAGATTTTAACATGAGTACGGAGCAAGATATTCGTTGAAGGTTTCATCGGATCCAGAATTACCTAGATTCTTTGAATATATGGTATGGTCCTGGTATTTGGCCTTGGTCTCCTTCATGGTTTGCTCAATCTTTTTTTCAGTACCATATTTTCTATCGAGCGTTCCCAACACTCTCTTATTTATCATCAAACTTTTGACCGTTTAGACCATCTACAAATTTTTTTTTCCTCTGCATCTAATGCTACGATATCTGAATTATCGATTATCATTCAGAAGTGATTTCAAGAGAATTGTGTTTTTAGATGATTAAACGCTGATGGTAACATGGTGGAATATGAAAGGTTTCCCCGGTAACAATAAAAGAGCATGCAAATATATATCAAAGTTATAATAAGGTTGTTTCGAACGAAAAGTCGAAGGTGACTTGCTGGAGCTGTGACAAAATTGGCTAATTTGGAAAAGGGATTGAAAAGTTATTTTCGGTAATAACAACGCCAAAGGAGTTAACACAGATACGTGTCAAACGTTTGCTCAGGTTCCGAGATTTTTTCAGGTGCATAACTATAGGCATTAATCTTTTCTTCCGTAGATGAAGTGCGGTTGGTTCATCCTCCCGATTGAGGTGTTTTCAAGAATCATGAAAGGTTTGAACGCAGATTGTAATCGTCAAGATACAAATGAGGTTTAAGATGAAATCAAGTGGCAAACTTGAAGAAATGTTTAGTTTCATATGTTATAATCAATATTTTAATTCATTTTAATTGTCCAATGTTTTTAGTCCACAGTCGATAGCCCACAGTTGACAGTCTAATAATTCATATATAGTTTAATATATAATATTCGAATTAATTAATACGTATCGTGACCCGTATTCATCTCAGACTCGATCACAACTCAAACTATATATATTATTGTAGAATCAACCTCAACCCTGTATAGAGAACTCGATCATTACTGCATATAGAGTGTCTATGGTTATTCCAAATAATATATATATATATATATATATATATATATATATATATATATATATGCGTCGACATGATATGTCAAAACCTTGTATACGTGTCCCGATATTTAAAGTGCGTAAAATAAATACAGAAATTAAATGACAATAAATAAAATTGCGAGAATGTAAATTACGATAATTAAATTGCGATAAATAAAATGTAATCAGTTAGCTAGGAACAATTAGATAGGAACAGTTAGCGTGGATTCTTAACACAATTTCTCATAGTTAATTAGTCTGTTTCTAACAAATTTTATTTTGTCATATGTTTTCTTCATTATGCCACTTGTTGGATTCTGATAGGTCAAAATCCGAATATGAAATTGAATAAAAAAAATGGTTACGGATACGTATATCGGTGGTTGTAAGTAAGATAGTAAATGAATGTTGAATCAGATTCGAAGAATGTACAGTATAACTTATTAATGTGAAATCTAAATATTCCTCGGGTATTACCTACCCGTTAAAATATTTTCACCATTAACAGTTTGTACAATAAAACTTTTAATTACCATCTTTATGAAAACATATATTCATATATATTTTCTTCAGACATAATCATGGATTTAATGAGTCAATGTGATATTAAACTCATTAGATTTACGGCTAGAACTAGAGTACATAATCTCTAAAACATTAGAGATTACATAATCCTCACGAAGGACGAAGATAGTTTATGTAGAACGATTCGTAGAACGATGATTATGCTTGAGGTATAGATTGCGAGGTTGAGACTTGTGATGTTGTTGTTGTTGTTGTTGATACTGGTTATGCTGCTGATGGCGGTAATGTTGATGTCGGTGCTACAAATGTTGTTGGTGCTGAGATTGATGATGATGATGTTGGTGTAGTAAGTATAGCTTGTAGATCACGCACCATTCTTGTCAGGGTTTCTATCCTACCCTCTATCATTTCTATCCATCCACTCATCTGATTTGATAAATCTTGATTATCAATTCGAAGTTCCCTAACTTCTTCTACTATTCCTCTTCGATTGGTATTCGGAAGTAGAGGTTGAATATTTTCTGAGATTGCAGTAATGTGACCTTCGAGGCAGAATATTTTAGCAAGAAGGGTGAATACAGTGTTGCGCATAGGTTCACCGGTGAGTACATCATTTTTCTCCGATGTTAAGAGGTAAGTTTGGTTCGCGGTAGGGCTCACCTTCTTCATTTCTTCATCGAGTGAGTAAGTCTCGGACCCACCCCCATCTCCTCCAGAAAGAAAAATAACTAAATGGTTGAGGCTCTTCTGGTTCATTGACTTCGGAGTCTGCTTCAATATACATCTTGAAATCACTTCCGGAACTAATGGAATCTAAGCTAGGTGTAGGATTCATCTCTCACGATCAGTTAAAGGGTTTTGATATGAAATGATTTTCGAATATCGAATGATATTCTAATTATATATAGAATATCTATACATACTTCCAAAGATCCCTTAAATTACGGAGAAAATTAAGGAAACATGTCAGATAAGGTCTACAGTGACAGATACGCTAAGATATGGATTTTTTCTATACACTATTCATGCAATCATTGCAGTAAGAAGTGTCTAGACTAAGAATGATAAGCAGGTAATTTCCTAAGGATGATAATCTGATGATTTTTGACAAAAATGATAAGCAAAATACTTGACATGTAAACACGGTCGAAGTCCAGACTCACTAATGCATCCTAACGACTTATCAGTTATACACACTAATGCAGACCTGGTTCGCTAAGACCACCGCTCTGATACCAACTGTAAAGACCCATCCTAATCTATCCGAATGAAGTCCATATCGATTATAAACGATTCACAACAGTTGATTACATCGCGAGGTACTTGACCTCTATATGATACATTTTACAAACATTGCATTCGTTTTTGAAAAAGACAAACTTTCATTTCATCGAAAGTTGACGACATGCATACCATTTTATAATATATTCAAATTATAAATGACTTGATAATAATCTTGATGAACTTAACGACTCGAATGCAACGTCTTTTGAAATATGTCAAGAATGACTCCAAGTAATGTCTCTAAAATGATCAAATGTACAGCGGAAGATTTCTTTCGTACCTGAGAATAAACATACTTTAAAGTGTCAGCTAAAAGGTTGGTGAGTTCATTAGTTTATCATAAATAATCAATTCATAATTTTAATAAACCACAAGATTTCATATTTCCATTTCTCATAAACATACGTCCCATGCATAGAGACAAAAATATCATTCATATGGATTGAACACCTGGTAACCGACATTCACAATATGCATATAAGAATATCCCCATCATTCCGAGATCCTCCTTCGGACATGATATAAATTTCGAAGTACTAAAGCATCCGGTACTTTGGATGGGGCTTGTTGGGCCCGATAGATCTATCTCTAGGATTCGCGTCAATTAGGAACATAACCTCCCGTCTGCCTAATTCTTAGGTTACCAAGCTAAAAGGGGTGATATTCAGTTTAATAATCCAACCATAGAATGTAGTTTTGAGTACTTGTGTCTATTTCGTAAAACATTTATAAAAGCAGCGCATGCATTCTCAGTCCCAAAAATATATATAAAAAGGGAGCAAATGAAACTCACCATACTGTATTTCGTTGTAAAAATACATATAACATCATTGAACAAGTGCAGGGTTGACCTCGGATTCACGAACCTATATTATTCATATACATATTAAAACATATAATCGTATTTGAATAAGTTTATATATATTAATGATCATACTAATTATATTATGTGTTATATAGATAAGCTTAATATATTTAATTTATATATTTCACATAACTAATATTCATTATCATATATTAATAATACTAATTTATATTGAGGTTTATATATAAAAAAAATATTTATTCATTAGTTGATATATTTATATCTAGCTAAGTTAATATCATTTTAATAACAAGAATATAGTGATATGTAATATTAATATTATTATAACGTATTTTTATATAAAAAATATCTATTTGTAATAATACTAAAACGATAAGGATGATAATACTAATGATAGTAATAATAATAATAGTGTTAATTTTTAATAATAATAACTTTACTAATTTTGATAAAAATGATAGTTTTAAATAAATAAATAAAAATTAATAATAACCTAAGTGATAATACTAATAATCATAATATTTATGATAAAAATATTAATGATAATCATAATAATAATAATCATACTTATTCTATTAATAATAACTAAGTTAATGATCATAATTAAGACAATGATAATATTTGCATTAATAGTAATACTAGTTAATAATAATAATAATAATAATAATAAATACGTATAAGGTTATTAATAGTAATTCTAATAGTATAATATTAGTAGTAATAATAATAATGATATTAATTATATTAACGATGATAATGATCCAAATATTAATGTTATAAATAATTAACATAACCATAATTGTAATAAAAATATAGTGCTACCTTTTAAAGAATCGTTTTTAAAAATAAGACATCCTCGCCCGGGATTGAACCCAAGACCTCTTGCTTAACCACACCAACCTCTAAACCATCCCTCTATTTTAGTTTTTGCGAAAATTATAACTCCCCTAAATATATAATTCGATTATATTATTTGTCTTCCCATTCTCCTTTAAACAATTGGGCTTGTTCTGGCCCAACAACCCTATCCCCATGGCCCAGCAACAAAATTAATTCCCCTTAGCCCAACAGGGTCTCGGCCCAACATAAATGATTAAATGATTGTTTCATTTTTGAATGGCAGAAAAAAAATGAAGCATATACTCATCTCCACCTCATCTTCCACTATCATAAAACATCATCATCATTTTTCTCTTTCGTGTGACACTATACATCAATATCTTTATCCTTTCTTTGTCCCTTAGAGAAAGAAAATAAATGAAACAGCAATAGGTGATGTCTGTTAGCTCCGTGACTCAGCGAACTAAAACAGAAAAAGTATATATATAGCGATAATATGGGTGGTGATTTAGTGGTCATTTAAACGAAAAAAGTACACAGCTGCAGTAGCGACGATTGAAACAGAAAAATGGAAATAGAAGGTACTCGGTTCCTTTTTCATCTTCTCATATCCATAGTAATAGTTGCAGGTTTGTATTGGTTTTGTTTTGTTGGTTTTCGAGTAGGGATATATGTAAAAATCGTTGATGACAAGAGGTGGTTGTTTATGGTGAAGATATACAACAGAACCAAAACAGAAAATGTATGGCAGCATTAGCAGTTTATTAAAGTGATCGTTGGTGTTTAATTGGGTGATAGTCGTTTGTGGTTTCCACAGAAACAGAAGAAAATAAAAATGCAGGTGGTTGTGGTGGTTGTTCCCGGTGGTGGTTCGCGGTTTGAGAAGAAAGGTGGTTTTCGATTATGAGAGAGAGAGGAGAGAGATAGGTGACTATGGTGGTTTTATGTAGTTGTCGATGGTGGAAGTGAAGTGCTTGTGATGGTTACTTTGTTGATGGCCGAACAGTGATGGTTCTAATGATCATCGAGGTGGCGAGGTTCCTCGGTGGTGATTGTGGTGATATGTTTAAATGGGTTTTTAAATTTGATTGATGATGGTGTGAGGATGGTGTATGGTAGTAATAGAAATAGGAGGGAGATAAGTGAGAAGGAAGGTGAAAGAATTCCTAAACTCATAATTGGATTGTCTTACAAAGCAATGTAGACATCGGATTAATCATACAGCAAGGACTGAGATAAAAAAAAAGTATAAATAAAAGTGGATGGTTTGTTGTGTTATGTGATTGATTTTCTAATTGGTACGACATTAGAGAACATAAAACAAATTACAGAAAGTTTGAAAACGATTGGGATCTGAATTTGATTCCCTTATGTATAAATATGTATTTATCTATATTTTTACTATATTTATATATTTATATATATGTATTGGAATACACGTACTATATTCGGAGTATGTATATGTATATGTATCTGATTGTGATATGTATTAATAAATATATACATGTAATAATAATAATAATATAATATTAATACTAATTACAAGTTTATATATAATGATAAAGTTAATAATAATGATAATAATAATATTAGTAATAATAATGCTATAACAACTTTTTAACTTATTATTTAATTTAATATATTAATATTACAATTTATTAATTATATCTCATTTATAATATATATAATAATATTGAATATTTAATATTTATAAATTATATATATACTACTATATACATATAGTATTAATTTTTCATAGAAGATCATATAGATTCATTTTAAATTACGCTTAATTATTTTTGTAGCTCATTTTACATATTTAGTTCAAATGTTTAAATTATATTTTATAATTTCAAATTATTATATATATACTTATATTTACATATATTTATATGTATGTATATATATATATATACATATATACATATATACATATTTATTTACAAACTATGGTTCGTGAATCATCGGGAATAGTCAAAGGGTAAGTGATGACATGAATATAGATTTTAAAACTTTCGAGACTCAACATTACAAATTTTGCTTATCGTATCAGAAACATATAAAGATTAAAGTTTAAATTTGATCGGAAATTTCCGGGTCATCACAGTACGGTCACCACCACGGTTAACCGCAGTGCGACCGCAGTTTTCTCTGTTACCAATTTTGACCAAATAAAGTTTAATTAATTCCCGACATCTATAATTCATGAAACCTTTCTCAACATGCTTATAATAGATGTCCTCTCCATACTCAATTGAGTTTTGGTCATAAAAACACTAATGGTGGTTAATTACGCCTAATGACATCTTAATGAAAAATTAACCAAGATTAGGCTTAACACATAAGTGTTAAATAATAACTTGTGATCTTAAATCTTATCTAGACATCCTTAGTATGATCATCAAGTACCAATACACTTAAGCCAATATCACTTGAACAATAATTGCTATTAAAAATGACTTAGTGATTAATTAATGCTAAATAAGGAACAATACTCTCAAGTGTAACTAGTAAAGACTTGTAATCCTAAAATACACTTCGATACATTTAGGATGGTCACAAATTCCCAACTAGAGATTGCTCTTACCTTATGCATGTGTTGGAAATTAATGTGTGTTTACACATTAATCAAGCAATATGTTATATTGCAATTAAACTTGTTAAAAGCTTGAATTACAAGTTGTGCAAAGATCTATATGATTGATCCTAAAATAACTATCTCTTGCCATGTGTGAGTATTACTTGCTACTTGCCAATATGCTTAATACTCATAAATTTGTCAACTTGATTAATATGCTTGCTATGAGCTTTTTAGTTGGGATTCAAGTAACTAACATACTCCAATAGATTAAGTGTAAAATGGTTCACAATGAAATTATAGTCAATTGTCTATTTGGCCTACTATAAGTAACTAAGTGTGATTGCTTATTCAAGTATGACTTAACTTTGATGTCTCTACATACTTAATGATTATCTTAGAAAGACATCATTCAATTAATCACTACCTAAACTCAAATGGAACATGACTTGTGATTAATTGAAACTAGGAAGTTAATGACATAGTGACTAGTCTTTAGAATTGAACCAAAGGCATTAATGTGACTAACTAAGTCTTGACCAAACTGAGATTTCAAAAAATATCAATCAAGACACTTCTCCAAGAATGTTGGGTTTACCACTTGTGGAATGATAGGTCACTTTCCCACAATAAGACCTAATCTCACACACTTAATGCATATAGTACTTGCATAGGATGTTTGGTTTCTTTTGCTGGTGCTAGAAGGAGTAAAGGTGCCAAAATGTGGTGTTCAAATTTGAGTCAAATGGCTATACAACGGATACTAAATTTGGACTGGAGCACGCATGGTCGAACCACGGTCAACCGTGATGACAACCGTATGTCAACGGCTACTTTTTGAATCCCACTATAAAAGGCAAACTTTAATGAGCATTTGAAGTGGACCCTCTTGCATATTTCAAAGGCTTATTTCCAGAGATCACAAGAGGTCTAATTACTACTCAAATGTGATCAAGCAAGAGAAGATTCTATTATCTTATAGATATAGAATTTGGTTGTTGTAAACTTACTAATCAAAATCATTAATCTTGTGAGTTTATTTAGTGTAATGTATGTCCTAGTATTGTCTTAGGATCATAATTACAAAGTGTATAAGTCTTGTAACTTTAATTAGTAGAAGCATAGGCTAGCTTAGTGATCTACTTCCTTAAAGGGACTTAGGAAGTTGATTAATCTTATTTAGAGATTAATACTTGTCCAAGGTGAAGACAAGTTGATCTAGGTTGGAGTTGATATTTCAATGGGATAGAAAGATTAGGTTTGTTGTCTACCAAAGAAGTTGAAGACTTGTAAATCGGATCTCCACCGGGTTTGGAGAAAAGTGCTTAGTGAAGCAACAAATCCCGATTAGTGTAATCGGGGAGTGGATTAAGGTGGACTAGTTAACATTCACCCGAACCACTATAAATCCTTGTGTCTATATTCTTTACATTACTTCATTTATCATTTTGAACATATACACCACACACATTAAGTTTGAGTTGAATTGGTTGATCAAAGTTAATCGAATTTGGTGATCAATCGAAAAAGTGTTAAAAACGTATTAAGTAACTATTCACCCCCTCTAGATACTTACATATAGGTATAATATAATATAATTAGTTATCTACAAGCAACTGATTCAAACTAACATACATTTTATTATATAGTTTTCTAGATTAAGATATATAATTAAATACATGTTCGATTAGCTTAGTTAAATAATTGACGTATTACACTGAAGATATAAATTAAATATATATCTGATTAGTTTTGGTTAAATAATTAATGTATTAACTGAAAATATAACATAACTAATATACTCTTTAGTATATTTAAAAACCTTATAGACATAACGTGAATCATCCAAAATGGTATTTAATAAAAGGAGTAAATAAATAAATAACTAGAAAAAATTTAAATAGGATGAAAGCATCCATGTTTGTAACGACCCTGGATTTTCCAACGTTTATTTATTAATAATTATTATTATTAATACTTGTGATTAAACGAATGTATGTTATTACATTTACTTGTTGTCATGATTGCCCGTACTTGACTTTAATTGCCTGAAACGTCTTTGTGACACACGAAACTTATACGAATAATATTTTCAAGTATTATTTACATTCATGATTGATTTTATTAATCATTTTAATTAACTATGGTGATTAGTTAGTTACTTGAGCTTTAATTGGATTTATTTGTGAAACTACTTGAACTTGGGCTTGATTAATGTTATGGACTCTTGAACATGGGCTTATAAGCCCACCCTACCCATTTAATTGGATTAACTAGCCCACTAGGACATGTAAGTATCATTTTAAGATGTAACTAGTTAGTTATTCACAATTGGAATCTAGTTAACATATAATCCCCATGCATACACCTCCATTAACCACCTTTTATGACTTTTACATGCTAGTAACCATTAAACCTTACCCTTCCCCCCTTTTTTTCTGCTGAAAGCCGTAGGCCATATGGCCTTGTGGGGTGTTTTTGTTTCAAAAATTGTTAACTTATCACTTGTATACTCTTCACTTCTCACACACACTTCAACTTGCAACCTTCTTTCTCTCTTTTCTCTCTCAACTTGTAAGTAACAAAACTAAATGTTCTTCCTTTTTTCCTCTCCAAAACCGTGACCCTTAATGCACATATCATCATCATTTGATTGTTGTTTACTTATTCTTTGTTGTTTAACTACTTACTAGTTGTTAATGTTGTTGTTTGTTACTTACATACATGTTACAAGAATCAAACTCTTTAGTTTGATTCTCCATTTATCTTGTTTTTACAAGAACACTCAAGAACATAAACTTACTAGTTTATGTTCTACACATAATGTATCAAAAGATTGTAAATTCATAGTTGTTAAACTCATACTTGTAATTAATGTTAGTAAACTTTAAAGTTTACTTTCTTAAAGATCAAACTTTGGTTTGAATATTTAAAGTATGAACAACCCATGAATTTGTTTCTTGTTCATTTAGTTTACTACTTCATTTACTTGCACTCTAATTTTGTGATTTTGGTTGTTGTTGGTCAAGTACTACAAGTTAGTCTTGATCTCATTTCTCTTGAACTAAAAGTTAACTTTACTAGTTCAAGAACATGTAAATGAAACCTTTTAATTATAACTTGGTACACTTATGTTAGATCTAGACTTTTGAGTCTTGGATCTTCAAGATCAAACTAAGAACTATGTTCTACAACTCAAGATCTTGATTTCATAAGTTTACTTTCAAGTTTGTAACTTATTATTAGTTTTAAAGTTCATGTATGTGTTAGATCTAAGACTTTGATGTAACTTTGGTTCATCAAACTTCATACAACTCTTAAGTGAGTTGTGCTACATGTCTTAGACCTACACTTGTGTCTTGATAAATCAAACTTGCTTAATATTACTTTATAGTGCATGTATGTGTTAGATCTAGGACTTTGATGTAACTTTGGTTCATCAAAACACTTGCAACACTTAAGTGAGTTGTGCTTCATGTCTTAGACTTACACTTGGGTTATGATGGTCAAACCTTGGTGAAAATGATGCAAACACATCAACGAGTTGTACACTTGAAGCTACATGCATCAAGGATGACAACTGTGATAAGCATCGAACATCAAGAACCACCGGAACCTACTGACCTGTCTGTTTTCTGTATTATGGGTCTGATCAGTAAGACCTGGGCTGTTGTGATTATGATTTTCAAATATCTCTGTTCTAGTAGATAACTTTTCATATAGGACTCGTCTTAATCCGAGTAACAGTTTAGGATTTATGGCCCTCCGATCGTCACTATGTCCTTTTAACGTTGTGCAGAAATTTATGACCTACTCGCACTTAGACCATCGCCACGGTCAAACGAAGTCGAGTTTGCTTCTATAAATTTTACCACACTTAAAGGACTCATATACGGAGCCATGGCCACTGGTATCACCTTAATTTAGTAAGGTTAGAGGCCGTGGTGACTGATCGATTTCAGCCTTTGTTTTAAACTCTTTTCACGAACGAAACTTACTTTACACCTTTTGTTAAATGATGAATGATGATGACCCTTAAGACCTTATTTACATACTTTTAAACCTATTCGGATGATTTACTGACTTAGTACTATTTGACTTAGGTTGAGGACCCATTTGAACGACCTTCATTACTTGCTTACTTTCTGAGTCATACTTTACCGCTACTTTATCATTGTGAGTTATAGCATTCCCTTTTTAATTTAACTATTTTGGGAACGGAGAATACATGCGCATTTTACGTTTTACATACTAGGCACGAGTACTTAAACTTATATATGTGTGGGTTATACAACGGCATAAACATTCCCTTTAGCTCGGTAACGTTTAATCATTGGTTTTTGAACCGTGAACGCGAATCTTAGATATGGATCCATAGGGTTTGACATCCCCACTCGGGCTAGTAGCGCTAGTATTTAACGAGTTTTTAATACTTCGTAGACATACGCACTTGCCATGTGTACTTTCAGGGGGTATAAACGTTAAGTTAGTTACCAAGTGCCCACGGTTAACATATACTTTATCTTACTGTTTTGAAACGCTCTTTGTAGCACTGAAATCTCGTGGCCTACCTTACTTACTGTTATACTTAAACTATAGCTCACCAACCTTTTTGTTGACATTTTAAAGCATGTTTTTCTCAGGTGCTTGAGGTTAGCTTCCGCTGTGTACTAGTCGTGCTGTAGACACCCGCTGCTTAGAGTTGTCATCGCATGAACTACTTTACCTTGCATTCAAACTTTAGTACTTTTGAACTATGACTTGTAACGACCATTGTGGTCACATACACTTATTATTTGCTTCTACTTAGTGAAGCATGCTTTTGGATTGTAAAACATTCGATGTTGGTTTAGACATCACTTTATTTATGAATGCAAACTCTTTTTGAAAACGCATATAGTACTTAACCTTGTAATGATCCTGTTGTTGATGGTCCGTACACGATGATTTAGTACGGCACGTCACATTTAGTATCAGAGCATTGGTTGTAGGGAATTAGGTTGCATTAGTGAGTCTAAGACCGACCCGAGTAGGATTCACTAATAGGACTAATCTACAACTTGCTAGTTTACTTGTTTCCGCTGAACTTACTGCATGCTGCTACTTACTTTTACTGCTATATGCCGTATGCTATTACATGATTTAACTACTGCATGATATTACTTGCTTTCAATTGCATGCTACTTCTGTACGATTCGTTATTATTGCCATACTACTTATTGTTATACATGATTTAAACTGTTGGCCTAATACGTGCTTGCTTTATGACTTACTGACATGGAAAAATTTATTTTTCCTTGTTCAGATGTCGGATACTCCACCTGCTATCGTTTTGGACAGTCCAGACTCGTCAGCCACCCCGCCTGCTGCTGCTTGATAGTGCTCCAAATGAACATATATTTAGTAGCAATATCCTCCCAATATGTAAATTATTTAGTTGTAATTGTCCTATTTTAAGTTGTAATCGTTATATTAAATAAGTGCGAAGACAAAAGGCGAAAACGACGATTTGAAGACGCAAATGACCAAAAAGCTCAAATGTACAAGATACAATCCAAGTGGTTCAAATTATTGATGAAGAACGTCTAAAAAAGATAAGAGTACAAGTTACAAAACGCAAAGTACAAGATATTAAATTGTACGCAAGGACATTCGAAAATCCGGAATCGGGACATGAGTCAACTATCAACGCCCGACGCAATGGTGCAAAAATTACAAGTCAACTATGCACATAAATAAAATATAATATTTAAATAATTCTTAAAATTATTTATATATTATATTATTATTTAATTACGTCGAAGAACTCAATGCTCAAAATGAACAAATGAGAGAGTTTGTAAACCGGCAAGCTGAAACTCTATCAGACTACACACCTGTTGATCTGAGGAGTATTGTGCAAGAAAATCTCATATCATCGAATTTTGATGAATTCGAGAGCTCCGAAATCACCAACTATCCCGATGATACTTTTTATTCAGTCTTACCAATTTCACAACATAATGACACATTAGCCTCTACCGACGAAATCATCGACCAATCAATGAATGAAGAAGAAGTAAGGGTGACAAATTGGTACTCTTGGAAAAACGATAACGTTAAAAATTTTACCCCCGAGACCAAAATAGTGGGACCGATAAGTACCGTTAATGAAGAAGAATCTACTTTGATCCCGAAATTCACTATTCCACAACTTTCCAACCCAATATTCTCAATAGACGAGTCATCTACCAAAGATGAACTACGAGCTGTAATAGATAATGACACCTCGGATTTCACCCAATTGGGTAATAGATGTGAAAACTTCGATCCCGAGAATAAAAGGAAGGAAATGTTAGGAATTGTCCACCCTATAATATGTATGTCGGTGTATATCGATCCATTTGACCAAGAACCAGAAAAGAGACATATCCATTTACTAAAAGCTACACTTAAAAAAGAATTAAGTAGTGACGATCGGGTGAGTCTAAACTTTAAACCCATTGATATATTATACACCACCCGAGATGTAAATAAATGGCTCACTATTTTAATTCGTGGAACTTATTCTACCGACTTCACATGTCGTCAGCTAAGTATGGGGAAGTCTAACCCAACTTAACGTTAAATTAGGGGTTCAGGTTAGTGCATAACTCGTTAATAAAAATGCATGATTAGGGTAAAAGATGCTTTTTCAAATATTAGTAAACAGTTCAGAAAAGCAGCCGTTTTTGAAAAAAAGCATGTGTGATAAAACAAGAAGGAATGAACGATGAGGCGCGCCATCTATCATTCGACGAGCTTTGTAATTACAAACTGGGTATTTTCAATCACTTTTCTACACTAATCACCCTCATGAATTTATAATTAGAGTCTGATTTCATGCAAATGAGGGCATTGCATGATCTCAAGTGTGGGGAAGGGTTATAAATTATCTCGGGTTTACACTTGGTTTTATTTGCCAAATTTTGTGAAAATTTGAAAAATTTTCAACTAAATGAATTCAAAATCATGTTTATACATATTTATGAACGATGAAAACTAGGTGTTAATACCGAAATTATCGTTACCTCGGAAAGGACATAAATTGAGAAACACCCTAAAACGCTTGAATTCATTTAAAATGGAATAAAGTAGAATAAAAAGGCAAAGAAAGAAACTAAGTGTGGGGAGAATGTACCTAGTTATTCAATTAAAAACTATCTAGCACATGTTTCTGTAAAGTTTATTGCAGGTGCTTTTGTTTTGGACTAAATTAACTATTTTACCCGATGAAAGAAAAGAAAAGATGGATCTACACGATGAATCAATTCCATCATTAAAAGGAAGTAAAGTCTTCCGGAAAAGACACGCGCTTCTTGATTTAGGTCAAGAAGTTGTCGTCCAGACCAGCTGTAGGTTGACGAAAAATCTAGAAAACTCATCTCTAAAATCAGCAGGAAATCCACGGACCTCAGCATCAAACAGGGTCGCCAAGTGGTCAGATTTATCCTAACCATGAGAAGGATTTATCTCGTACAATGGGGGGGCACCGTGCAAATTAGCTTGATAAGACTAATGAATCAGATCTCTAGAAAGGATAATCTCCTTAAAGATTAAAAATCAGCTTTTAAGACTGATATTACTCAATCCTTGAGATTGACCTTAAAGATTGAGAATTCAAACTCATGGAATTCAATGATATCTAAACTCGAGCTTGAACGAGAAAATATTTTGATCAAAAATACAAACCGATTTGTTTTCTAAAAACCCATTTTCAATGCGTTCATTACCATTGAACGTAAAATCCTAGGAATTCACCTGGAATTCATTAGGTCACCTGAACCAAATCGGGTGTCAACCGTAAGAACGGTGGTTGCATAGCATGGTCGAAGACAGGACCTTGTGCCAGACTGAAAAATTATAAGGGTGAGCTTTACTATTGCTCCTATAAAGGATAGTAATTGCGTCCGACACGTTATAGACCATAATCAAAAGCAAGTCACGGGACATTGCCTTAACAGTTGCTTGTTCAACGCTTTCCTTTACAACCGGACGGTAGTTTACCGAAAAGTAATATACGGGATAAGTAAACTGGACGTGTTGCTTTCCTAATACAAGGTTAGCAAGTGGGTGACACAAAACCATAAGTTTTGAGCTAAAATTTTCAAATCTGAAACCCACAAAACCCACAAAAATATTTTGCAACACCGGTGAAGGGTTATTCCGGAAAACTTATCTAGGGTAAAAGCTAGATTGAATTTTCAAAGATAAAATGTTTTCATAAAGATCCAATTTCCTTAAGGATCTACATTTTCATAGTCATGTGGGACTGTAAACCGCCTTTCAAATGTGCACTTTGCTTTAGAAACCGAAAGTAAATCGGCTATTTGATTGCAAGTGTCGTTGACCTAAACCCGAGGCAACTGTGGATGACACACCCACCTTTAACCATGGTTCTATCGTTACTATCATTATTTATACCGCCATATCAAAATCACTGATGTACAAAGTGTGAAGAATAAAGAAGTGATTCGTGTGATGTATTATATTATTTCAAGTTATGTATTGCTTGAGGACAAGCAATGTTCAAGTGTGGGGATATTCGATAGTGCTCTAAATGAACATATATTTAGTAGCAATATCCTCCCAATATGTAAATTATTTAGTTGTAATTGTCCGATTTTAAGTTGTAATCGTTATATTAAATAAGTGCGAAGACAAAAGGCGAAAACGACGATTTGAAGACGCAAATGACCAAAAAGCTCAAATGTACAAGATACAATCCAAGTGGTTCAAATTATTGATGAAGAGCGTCTAAAAAAGACAAGAGTACAAGTTACAAAACGCAAAGTACAAGATATTAAATTGTACGCAAGGACATTCGAAAATCCGGAATCGGGACATGAGTCAACTATCAACGCCCGACGCAACGGTGCAAAAATTACAAGTCAACTATGCACATAAATAAAATATAATATTTAAATAATTCTTAAAATTATTTATATATTATATTATTATTTAATTACGTCGACAAGCTAAGATCCAAAAAATTGTGAGCTGAAAAATCAAACTCCACGACTCGCGGAGTTTGAAGGCCAAAAACTCCACGACTCGCGGAGCAGCCAGATTCCAAATGCCTATAAAAGGCCACGAGCTTCTGCAGTTTTAAAAATATATATATATAAATAATAATAATACTCTGTAATAAATAAATAAATAAATATATATATATATATATATATATATATATAATATATAGTATAGGGTAGTTTTATATTAGATTAGTTCGGGTTATGTAAAGGTTATTTTACGGGTTTTTGAAGTCGAAATTCTGTCCGTGTAACACTACGCGATAAATACTCAATGTAAGTTATGTTCTCCTTTTTAAATTAATGTCTCGTACTTAAGTTATTATTATGCTTATTTAATACCGAAGTAATCATGATGTTGGGCTAAAAATATTAAAATTGGGTAATTGGGCTTTGTACCATAATTGGGGTTTGGATAAAAGAACGACACTTGTGGAAATTAGACTATGGGCTATTAATGGGTTTTATATTAACTAAACAATACCTTGTTAATTTAATATACAAACTTATAATTTGACGTATTTATATATAACCACATACGCTTGACTGGGTACGGTGGGCGGGATATCTATAAATACCAATAATTATTCATTTTACCGGACACGGAACTGGATTAATAGTTAATAGACTTGTTGAAACAGGGGTGAATTACATTCAAGGGTAATTGGTGTAATTGTTAACAAAGTAGTAAAACCTTGGTTTACACGTAGTCGATAACCTGGTGTATTCATTAAACAAAGTATTAAAACCTTGTTATAATTCAAATCCCCAATTAGTTGGAATATTTGACTTCGGGAATAAGAATAATTTGACGAAGGCTTTCGCTCTTTATATTTATGACTGATGGACTATTATGGACAAATCCGTATGGACATATTAAATAATCCAGGACAAAGAACAATTAACCCATGGGAATAAACTAAAATCAACACGTCAAACATCATGATTACGGAAGTTTAAATAAGCATAATTCTTTTATTTCATATTTAATTTCCTTTATTTTATATTTAATTACACTTCTAATTATCGCACTTTTATTTATTGTTATTGTATTTAATTGCACCTTTAATTATCGTACTTTTTAATTATCGCAATTTTATTTTATCGCACTTTTATTTATCGCAATTTCATTATCGTTATTTACTTTACGCTTTAAATTTAGTCTTTTATTTATTTTTAATATTTTACAATAGGTTTTAACTGCGACAAAATTTTTAAAATCGACAAACCGGTCATTAAAAGGTAAAAACCCCCTTTTATATATTATTAATATAATATATTTTGTACAAATATAATTGTTTAAAAATATAGTGTGCAATAAGCCCGCTCCCTGTGGAACGAACCGGACTTACTAAAAACTATACTACTCTACGATTAGGTACACTGCCTATAGTGTTGTAGCAAGGTTTAGGTATATCCTATTTGTAAATAAATAATTAAAACTTGTGTAATTTGTAACGTATTTCGTAGTAAAATATAGTACTATCACGTACCCTCACGCTACGACATCACTGCTGCCGACACACCGATCCCGATACGCACCAGTAACCCCGTCGCTTCGTCTTCCAGAGCTAGTAGTAGTGCGTCGACACCAGTGGCTACTATTGACGGATACGTGGACCCTACGGAGATTCCAGCTCCGTCTGCTCCCGGACCCTCGAAGCCACAACCCCGCATCGGTGGTGTTGTGATTCCCGCGGAGTTCGGGGAAGGGCCATTCCGTAACCATATGCGCATGTCGTGCCGACGCGCTCCTAATGGACGTTTAGTGCCGATTCTGCCAGGCAGATACAGACAGATGATGGCCGCCCACGGACTGCCAGTTCAGCCACCAGTGCCACCACCACATGATTCGGATGATTCATCATCCACCGATTCTTCATCAGATGACTCTTCCTCAGACGACTCCAGTGATGATGAGGACCCTGCTGATATACCTATTCAGCCACCCTCCACCCCGCCGAAGAAGCGGTACCGCTTCGACGGTACCATCATTTCGGGGATCAACGGAGGAAGAGCCTTCACTGACGCATTTGGTCGGTGTCGTAGGGTTAATGCTCGTAAGCGACTTGTGCCGTACCCTGCCGACCACAAGTGCGTAAGGCATCCCGTTACGTACTGACTATTTCTGGAGCTGGAACGTCTGCACCTCGTTTCGTGAGGTCTGCACCACCAGCACCACAACCACCGGCACCACCTTCACCGCCTGCCCCGCCTACCCTACCATCTCCCACAGTCGAGGAATTGACAAGGGAGGTGGAGATCCTTCGAGCTCGGGTAGCTGAGCTTGAGGAGCAGATGTCTCAGGTTATGGACATCCTTCACCCACCTTCACCGTATGGCTTTTGTATTTAGATTTCGTTATGTAATCTAGTTGTAGTTTTATGTTTCACTTATGTATTGTACGAATTTATTCAGATGTATGAAACTTATTACTATTATTAATGGAACTTTGGGTTATTTAGTTCTTGCACGATGTTCTATTTACATTACTGTACGATGATTCTGTGGTAATTGTACCTAGATGCGTTATTTAATAACATGTGATGTTTTGATTCCATGTTGGTTACTATATACTGTATTATTACTATTTGAATACTGGATTTTGACTTGAGTCAAAATTTTTGTTTAGAACATCATGGCTAACGGTCGATCCACACCTACTGCTGCTCAAATTGAAGAGATGATCCAAGAACGTGTAGCCGCAGCCATTGCGGAAATGCAACCCCAAGCTCCACCGCCACCACCACCGGTTATCCCATCCGTTCAAAATGGGTGTACTTACAAGGAATTCCAGAGCTGTAAACCACACAACTTCAGTGGAACTGAGGGACCGGTTGGTCTCACCAGATGGTTCAAGAAACTTGAATCAGTATTCCGAGTTAGCAACTGTTCGGAGGACAACAAAACCAAATTTGCTTCTTGCACGCTATCTGACGGCGCACTAACGTGGTGGAACACGTTAGCTCAAGCGAAAGGTATCGATGAGGCGTATGCTACGCCATGGGAGGAATTCAAAGCGGCTATGATTGATGAGTATTGTCCAAGAACCGAAATCCAGAAGATGGAAATCGAATTTATGCAGTTAAAGGCCGTTGGGAACGACCTTGATGGTTATAACAGGAGATTTTTGGAAGTAGCCCTGATGTGTCCGACAATGGTCACCCCGGAATTCAAACGAATGGAAAGGTACTTCTGGGGACTCCCTAAGAGCATTAAGGGAAATGTTACCTCGTCCAAGCCACCGAATGTTCCCGAAGCGATGCGCATGGCGCATACTTTAATGAATCAAATAACCATCGATGAACCGGAGAAAACTAAGTCTGAAGCGGGTACTAGTGAGAAGCGCAAATGGGATAACCACAACAACAACAACAACAACAGAGGAAGGAACTCTGATCAAAACCCAGCAAAATGACATGAGGGTTTCAGAGGAAACAACAACGGTGGAAACCCCAACCCCAACAACAACACTAACTCAAACCCGAACTACAAAGGAACCCTACTGCAATGCAAGAGGTGTTACAAACACCACACTGGGTATTGTAATGTTGTTTGTGAGAAGTGCCAA